>NC_051846.1:197133807-197150370 GCF_002237135.1 Teleopsis dalmanni
ACAATAACAACACAATAACAACACAGAATCCAGCAAATACAACACGCACAACAAGAACAACAAGAACAAATATTAAACACTTAAGTAATAAATCAATCAGATTTTTAGTTTGTACCTCGAGGCCTAAATTTGCGCCTAAAACAAGTAAAGTTATTATTATCATTATTATTATCCGAGCAAACCACATACCATATCTTTGTGTATTCCGTTTACTGTGTATACTGTGTGCCATATGCGTGCCTCGGTTGTGTCAGTTTTCAAACCTCACATTATGCCATCACCGAAATGATGTTTTACTTTACCAGAGGCCCACATGAGAGCGGAGTAGGGCATTTCCAAATCAATTGCTCTACTGTGCTCCACTCTACTATGGGAGAGTTAAGTTACTGCCAGATTCACTTGTGTTCACCAACCAAAGTCTGTGACTATCTGTCATCACTGCGATAGCACCTCGCTTTCATAGCAGCTATACGTGCCTGTGACTGCAGCCAGATTCCTAATAGAATATTTCGTATTATTATTACTATTATTAAATCTAGTTTAACACAAAAGCCCAAAATTGTGTTTAGCCACAAGCTCCGTTTGATTAGATCGTTTTTTCTTCAAATCAGACTTTTTTTACCCTTTTAATTGTTGGCTTTGTTCGTGGTGGGTAAACGCCTTCATTGTCTTAAAATATGTAATAAAATACTTTGTGCCCAATTGAGTGAGGAGTGTGAGATCGATTGCACTGTTTAGTTGGTCACTGACTTATTCGGTTAGGTCAGTCAGTCAGTCACTCAAGTTGAAAATTGATTGATGCAACTTAATGGGCCGCCCTGCCTTACTGCACATAAATCATCATTGATGTGGTTGATTTTTATTAAAATATTACGATTTATTTGTTATTCTTCCAGCGCCGCAACTTCAGCAAAAATGATTAATAATTTATTGATATTATTAAATCAAAGATTATATAGGCACATGTTTCATACATATAATATTCCGACTGAAGTAATTGACAAAAAAAGAAATATTTAACTTCGCTGCATGTGAAAACTGCTTCACTTCAAAACCTTGAAGCAGTAAATGGAAATCTTTAAAAATATTATTTTATAATTAATAATAATTTTATAATTAAAGAATTATAATAAATACATTTTTATAATCAATGATATGATCTAATTATTAACACAGATTAAAAGAGATATATGTACATTTAAACTATAGTTTCTGACGTTAATTTGTAATATACGATTATAGATCAGTTTAGTTGTATTATCTAAAAGATGATTAGTTCAAATTATTAGTATTAATTTTGGCAAGTTTGTTATATTGTTTAGTTAAGCTACCCCGACTAGTAGAGTTAGGATGATAAGCGAAAATTAAACTTTTATTTTATTTAACTTCTATTTGTTTTTCAACGAAAAGACCAGATTAGTCTAAGTAAGACTTAACTAGATAATAAGTTTAATTATAATATAATTATATGTTCAATGTCTTGTATTTATTTTTGTGCTCAAACCTACAGCCTCTTTTTTTATCACTGTCATGCCTTCATAACCAAATAGTGGTTAAAAACCATGTCCACAGTATATCGCGAAATAGCAATACACCGGACATACTGATGGCTAGTCACCAAGGTTTGCACAATGGAATATCGAACAAAAAATCGATTAAAATCGAATCTAAAACTATACTTAACCCTGTTCTGTCTTCTATATTGATGGTATAATTAACTCTATAATGCGCACTATCATCAAATGAATTCATATAAAAGAATAAATATTTAAAAACTTAGAGACATTTTTGATTTAGCAGTAATTGATTGCAATAATGTATGTTTTCTATATGGCGCTTTACAACAGAGAGGAAGTTATCCCGAGTTCCGTGGAAGCCAGTTCTATATAATTATCGGTTCTTAGAATCATTATGGCCTATTTTTATACCACATTTAACTGAGCAAGATGGATCTCAAAATTCGCAATAGCCCTCTAACAATGCACTGCAAGCCAAGATATCATTTAAACCAAATGGGGTTTTCAGTCATCAGTATTTACCTTTTTTCTATTGCGCCTAGTCCACTACATCTATGCAGCCCTATGCCACACTAGGAGAAACGAACACTAAGATTAAGGTACATCTTCCACTGCTATCGTTACGAATCTATGTATCTTAAATGTTACTATTCATTATAATTTCATACTTCGTTCTTCAAAGTAAAATTATGTAGACATTACATAAAGTACCAAAGAAGAATTTCCAAAAAATAGAACAATTATTCAACTAATTCTTTTCTTAAATCAATTCTTTGTTGGTTAAATATTTTTTATTTGATATCTAAAAAATTATTTGAACAAACTATTTGAATAAACCCTTTTTAAAATATTGACTGCAAGTTTTTTGATAGACATAGGGTCTATGTTAAAGGAAGTAAGATATATTGGAAAAATATAATCTATCAAACTTTTAAAATGCCCAACACCGTTTTAATTGCTGTTTTAAGATAAAATCTTGGACATCCTAATTTTAGCAATTTTAGCTAACTTTATCAATATTTAATTGTTTTTATTGGAAAAATTATGTACCTTAATCCTTATATTTATGTTTGTAAGAAATTTTTCATTAAACGATTTTACAGATAAATCTGTATTTTTTTTCGTAATGATGCGAACCTAATCAAAATATCTAATTATAATGTCATTTACATCAGGGAGTAGCATTTAACAAGTGGACATCCAACATAGAGTGATGTTTTTATTTGACATATTCTGACATAATTAGTTAAAAGATAAAAGTTATTAGCTGATACATCAAAAAATTGGAAGTGAGTCGGTTAAAATCACTTGCTTTTCAGTTTATGGAGTTTAAAAATAATCAACACATTTTTAGATCTATAGATATATTGAGTTAGTAATAGCGAAGGGGCTAATAATACACATTGCAAACAAACAATGGACGAACTTCTACAATATTTCCATTACAAAATATAAGTGATACTGCAACATTTTATACGAATCAAACCATTTTACTTGAAACCAATGTTTCAATACAAAAAGTAAGGGATTGAATTATCACCAGGGACCTCCTAAGCAAATCAGATCGTCGGTCAGGGGTTTCTCAACCGTCGGTTTATAGATTGCTATCAGTTCGTGAAATAATGTGTTTTCTTCTTTAACAGTATTATTTTACGAAAAGTCATCATTATCGGTCCTTGCAAAAGACATAGAACATATTACCTATTTGCAGTACGTGCTTGTCAACACAAATCTTGTCAATGATAAAGATGATGGTGCGATTTTTTTTTTTTCAACGTTACCTGAGATTATTTTCCAATTAGGAACGAATTTCTTATTGATTTTGTTTTATTTTTGCGACTCGCTTACAAATGTAGAACACATTTTAGTTTAGTTAATCTCAATATTTTCTCTTGCTTTCTTTATTAATTTATCTTAAAGATATTTACGAACATAACAAGCTATAATAAATCCACTCTTTATATATTTACTTTTTATACATATGTATATATAGTATATTACAATTTATTTAGTTCTACACTAAATAATTATTTACAATAAAATACTTGATTCACTAAAACTTAACATCGTGAAGATTGAAAGTATTTAAATGATGAAGAAGTATTCATTAAAACTTAAGCAACAATAAAATCGACTAAGCGAAACACGCTAAATGCATAAAGAGTTCCTCTCAATATATTCCATTTCTTAAGCAGTAGCATGGGGATGTTGATATGCAGCCGCAGTAGTCCAAGGGTTATGTGGATGATGATGATGATGATGAAATGCCCCAGTAGATCCGTATCCTGTTGTGGATGCATAATCAGCATAAGTAGGATATTCTGATTTCATCTGTCCAATAAGTCCGGCTGGATATGAACTGGCAGCTCCTGATGCCGCATGATGCATATGATTTATGGGGGATGAATTACCACCTGAAGATGACATTGTCAGACCGTATTCAGCGGCAAGTTGTGATTCACTTTGCATAGCTAGTGCAGCGTAGTGTTGACTATTCGTTGTAGAATTTGCTGCACTTGGCTGATGTTGGTGATGTTGTTGTTGTTGTTGCTGCTGCTGTTGCTGAATACTTGAAATTCCTGAGGTAGTGTTTGCATCAGTGGCGGCGGTAATGGCAGTTGAGGGATTGCTGGAGGATGTTTGTTGTTCCAGTATGGCACTTCTACTATGATGATGATGAGTATTCCAGAGATCAAGTGAAGCGGTAGGTTGTTGAGCAGTACTCTGATGTAAGCCACTGTATGAGCTTGTTGTGGACAAATGATGTGGATGGAATAGGGTGGAACTTTGATGGTATAAATTTGAGTATGGGTTATAGCCAGCTGGAATTTCTGGTTGCTCAGTTTTCAATTGTATTTGTGAACTTGGTTGTTGTGGACGCAAGGAAGTAGTTGGTTTAGCTGTTGCTGTGTTTAAAGGAGCAGCCACATTTGTAGTTGACGCAGCTGGAGTGCTGTTGTGAGTTACTTTAGTAGCATTATTAGTATTATTGTTGCTATTATTGTTGTTGCTGTTATTGTTATTGGTTTTCTCTACAGCTTCTTGACTTTTCTCTTGTTTAACAGCTCCTCCTTGTTCCTTGGCTTCTGCAGCTAAAACTTTCTTACTTTTTTTATCCTTGAAGTGTGTCTTTTTATGTTTGCTGAGATGATCGCTGCGTGAGAATTTTTTCGAGCAAATTGGGCAAGCATAAGGGCGATAATTGGTATGAGTGCGTCCATGACGTTGTAATTCATCTGAACGTGAAAAACGTTTGCCACACGTAAGGCAGAGGAAGGGACGTTCTCCAGTATGCCAACGTAAATGTGTTTTTAAATGTGATGCTTTTCCGTAAAGACGCTCACAACCAGGTATATGGCAAATATGTTGTTTACGTCCACGCTCATCTGGACCAACGATTGGTGGAAGACCAGACATTTCATTAGCACAATTTGGACAGGTACAACGTACTGAGCGTCGCTGAAGTTGTGTTTGAAATGCGATATCATCGAAATTGAAACTGGGATACGTTTGACTAGACCAAGGCTGATACAAACGATCCTGATGTGAAAACCATGCACCAGCTGCAGCACTGGCTGACATCCCAACATTGCTATAATAATCGGATGCATATTGAGCATATGGAAATTGTGTTCTGTAAATATCAGATAAAAACGGACACAAATATTAGTAAAAATTAGTGAAAGTTAGTAAAAATGGAAATAGAAGAAAAAAGAAATTTGCAATGTAACATGCACTAGTATTGATGCACTGCTAAATTGCACAGGCAATGAGTGGGTGGATAAACTACCGAATTAAATTTCAGTTGATTAACTTACCGAGTTGGTAGTGCTGTGTATGCAGCGGTGTTCCATGAGTATGCACTGGCTGCAGCAGCAGCTCCTATGTCTGTGTGTGCCGCAGTTGCTGGTGAGCCGGAAAGTGGCGATGCTGAAGTTGGTCCTGTTGCAGGCGGACTTGAGGAAATCGATGCAAATGACTGGGCGGGTGATGGAAATATACTTGGTGACACTGATGCAGATGATGGCGCAGATTGTATGCTTGAATTAGGTGATGCGGAACCTGTGGATGAGGGCTGTGGCGGATATTGCATTTCCATTTTCATTGCAGCAGCAGCAGACATGCTTGATTTGTTATAAAGTGCAATGGATGAGGCAAAATCATTTCCAGCGGCGGCAACTGCAGATGGTGCCATGCTTGCGCTTGATGTTTGAGAAGCAGAGGGCATAACAGCTAATGATGCTGTTGCATATGGATTAAGATAATTGCAAGCAGCGTCGATCATTTTATAGTTTTTTGTTATTTTATTTATGTTTTTATATTACTAAGTGTATATAGAGTACTTGAAGTAGGTATGTGGACGGTTAGAGGTATTTATGTTAAATAATGTTAATGCAATTGTACTTTAAATTAATTTAGAATCCACTTTAAATAAATGCATAATTGTTGTCACTGTGCTGTATGTTTGTTGATAATTCTGTGCACTTTATTTTATTTTAATTTTTTTGTTTTTGTTGATTTATTTTAAATTTATGGCACACTTTTACTTTTGTTTTAATATATATTTATTTTTAATTATAGTCTATTTAATATTACTTGAGGGCACTATTTGACAAACCCTTCTTTTTTATATATCTCATATATATTTTGGTATGGTGTTGTTCTCGTTTCTTGAGTTTATCACGATTTACTGTCAATTAAATAAATTCACTCCTCTTTACTTAAAAATATTTCACATATGAAAGAATGCTGTGCTTCTGCAGTGCAATTTGTATATCATATAAAACTGCTACACTTAAAAAAATATTCGGTATTCGTAAAACAAATGTGTAAAACTTAAAACAGAAACAAAACTTAAAACTTAACAAACTCGATCACGCACAATTTTTATAATTACAAGATATAAAATAAACGTTAACGTCTAAGGTATGCAAGTTCTTTTCGGTATCTCGATTTCGGTATTAACTTCTTAACTTGTGAACAATTTAATAATTTCAAAGTGTGGTAATATAGGGCTAGCAAACAGCCAACAGCAGACGACGACTAAACTGTAAGCAAGATACAACCACCGGTAATTATCGTTGTCGACTGAATACCAAAACGCAGCGAGAGAGTCCAATAACGTACGAAAGCAGAAAGCAGTTTCTCGCTGCCAGCAGCGACGCAGGCAAACGTTAGCGTAGTAAAAGTTTATTTGCTTTAATTGGTGTGTGCGGTGTGTAGTAGTGTGTTTGGTGGTGATTGATAATGATGCAGCCAAATGTGTAGGCTTGTGTTGTGTTTGCGCATTTATTTGAATTGTAGTTGTGTGCGTTGACAAGTATGAGTGCGAAAGGAATGGCAGTTTCAAACAAAAATTTCAAACCAGACATATGAATACAATAGAAAAACAAATAACATTATTTATGTCTCGCTCTTGCCAATGTTGGCATGCGTACAACTACATTAAAAAACTAAAAGAAAAAATCAATTGTATTCATTTTATGAGAATGATAAAATGTTGCGTACAACAACAAGGCAACAAGCAAATTGCTCACGCATTAAAATACTAAAAACTGTATAATTTTCTACTTCTCTAACAAAGCAAAATACTTTATAATTAAAAATTAGTGATATTATAAGAACTTCTAATCATTTTTATATGTGATGTTAAGAATATTAATACTTTTATAATAATTAAAATAAATTTATTACATACTTATTATTTCATGTTTATTATGAAAAATAATTTAACATTTACTAATAATATTAATGTAACTAATAAATGTATCAATTACTATTTATGCCATATCCCCATAACAATTAAAAAAATATTAATTAAGTTAAAAAAATTATATAAAATAATAACTATTTTTATACAAACTAAAATAATATCATACAATCAAAGCATTTAATAACTGCTAAATAACTTTTAAAATATTTGTATTATATAGCAAAGCAAACAGACAATTAAATAACTCCTACTTAAATGCTTAATTTAATAATATTTAATATACTAAAATTACTTATATTAGTAAATAATTGAGAAATTCTTATGTTATACTAATCAAATTAATATAATATGATCTTAATGTAGAACAAATTAATATACAGCACATAAGTTTTTTATTTTACAATCTGAAAAACCTAGAGGCGTCGATAAACACAAAACAAAATACCCCTACAGCATAAATATGCTGCAAAAACCAAATTCCAACAATTGTTTGCATTCTAAAAAATTTTTCTCCCCTCAGCAACGAAATGTATTCAGCATCGAACATGTATTCAACGCACTTAATATCTCAAAAACAAAAACAAAACACTAATAAAAAAATCCTATACACATGCATTTTTACATACATACACAAATAAACACACTTTCGTACGTTTGTGGTCGCGACCCAATGAAATAACTGTATTTAAATGGGCGTGAACAAACACCGCCATATAGTCAAAGCGTATTACCGGTAGGTGAATTGAGCAAGTGAAGTCACAATGAAGAAAAATTACTGAAGCAACAAAAACAAAATCAATGTGCCACACTTACACTACGACTGACTACATTTTGTTGTATCATTGTTTATGCATTTATTAAATAAATCTAATGGTATTTTTTTATAAATTTTAATTGTTTTCTTTATACTCTCTTGAGTTAGCTCTCTTTGTGTCTGAGAGCAAATGAAGTTGTTCATGTGATGATATTTTTTTTCTCTAAAAAAAACTAGGATTTAATTTTGTTGCTCTGATAAAATGTCTAATGGCAACTGCTGGCTGACTACTCGTGGGTTACATCGCATAGCTTTAATGTAGGACTACATACATATGAGAAGCGATAGCGGGGATGCGAGATGTAAATTTGCAATTTTTTTGTGGCTACATAATTTATGACGCCTGGAGACTGAATATACAGTGGCACATATTTGATACTTAATTTTCTCAATTTCTCTTAATCAACTCAATATTTTAGTTATATTAATAAGTAATAAATGTATTTTTTCTAAAGAGCATTGATAACAAAGACTTTAAGCTCAAATGTAGAATCTAATATAGAACATAATAATCAATATTGTTATTAAAACTATAGTTAAATAATAATGTGGTCTTTCGATCTGATTCGACATAATTAAATGGAGTAGACAGAAACGGAAGGAGTGAATCTGCATGTTCAAAGAATGGTAAAGGCAAAGTCGCGAGGTTACCCGGTCGACCGTCGAAGAGATGGCGTAAATGGCTGGCTCTATAGAAACATGATAATTTGAATATTATAATTTTACATAAATATATCCAAGTCAAAAGTTGTAACAAAACAGAGTTTAATGTTATTATAAAAAAAGAAGATCTGGTTCCCACATTTTTGGGGGCCATCAAGTGTGTAATACTGCATATATAAAAATCTTAATAATATTATATAAAGGAATACAATTTTTATGAGTATTATGAGGATTTTTTTTAATTTGTGTATGGCACCATACACAATATTCACCACTAATATTACTGGATCAGCCGTCCTACATGCTAAGCCATTAAATAGAAGTCGTTTATTTTTCAAGTAATGTTCATCATTATCATAAATGTGCTTAAAAGTACTCGTATAGCTAATAAATCCCACATCATATACATAACATCCATATATATATCAAACTAAATAAAAATTTAGGCGTGTATACTATAAAAATAGCTCTTGTAATTTTTTAATGATTAGCACAAATAATACAATATAACCTGTAATAATAATAACATAACTCAGCAGATATAACTCTTTTCAAGTTTCATTAAATATCCGCAAACTATTGATCACACCCTATAAAATATTAACACACTATATGATTCTCTACTGAAATCAGTTAAGCCCAACTGATTATTAGTCGCAATCCCTTTTTTCGCAGTTATAGTATGGAATGGGCATTAAAAAATCTCTTCCGATTTTATATAAATCTCTTCATTTCATCTACAATATATACTTTTCTTTGAAAGAATTCTTTCACTAACTCCACAAACAGTAGCCAGATTTGCAGGACAACCAAATACTCGTCTTTCTAACTTTTACTGTTCTCATAATTTTGAGTTTAAACTGTATATCAACTATTTGCTGGAATAGAACGATTAAAGCATTAGACGACTATGTTAGGTTCATCAACTATGAACTTCAGAAAAAGAAATATCGGAAAACCGAAATATCGGAGAAACACACAACACCAGATTCCTGATACTAACTATTACTATTACTAACTATTACTAGACTAACATTTAAAATATTAAGATTTTTAAAATCATCTTATATAAATTCTTCGTTTCTGAAGTACCTATAAAATAATTTTTATTAATAATTTTTAATAATAATTTTAGGACATCCTCTATCTTCATACTGACTCTCTAAATCCACAAATTAAAGTGAAATGCTGCAATATTTAATCAATTTAACTGCACTGACTTTAAGCAACATATATACACAAATGCTTAAAAGTCTATTTACTACTATCCTTGCTATTTCTTCGGGTCAAAGATTCTTTAATATGTGTAAATAGGTTTGTCTATTTTGATTTGTTTTGACCATTTCATTTAAACTTTATTGCCTGTTTGAAGCTAACATTTCGCCATACTCAAAAGTTATCCGGAGCGGCGATTGTGGGTGGCTACGTGAATATATCAACTTCAGTTCATTTCTGTATTTCAAGAAAAAACCCGCAAAAATATTCAATGTGCTCCATACCATAGAAAAAGTTTGAAAATAGTAGCTGCAGTAGGAATAAATAGACAAACACATTACTATTTATGAAAGCAAGAAAAAAAGACTTCAAGGATATTAAAAAGTGTTTTATGGGCTGCAATCGAAACGTTTTATCCGTAGTCTGATTATATTTATTAGACTGTGAAATTAAAAGAATCAGATTTAAAATTATGTAGAATTAAATTGTGTTTAAGATGGCCTACTTAAATATAAGGTAATATAATTTGAAATTTTAGTTGATAAGTAATAACATAACACCGGGCACATTCTAATATTAATAAAGTCGCCTTGGAAACAATGTATCAATTAAATATAACAAATCTTGGAACCAAGGTGAGCCGGTCTTTTTGCAGACAAACTGTCACTTGTAGCAAACCCAATTAATCCTTCACAAATA
Organism: Teleopsis dalmanni; assembly: GCF_002237135.1. Lineage (NCBI taxonomy): Eukaryota > Metazoa > Arthropoda > Insecta > Diptera > Diopsidae > Teleopsis > Teleopsis dalmanni. The sequence continues at coordinate 197,144,429 of NC_051846.1, forward strand.
GCAAACACTGTCAATCAAAACGGACTTAGCATGCTTCCTACAGAGAAGTCTATATTATTAGCTAAATATAAAACTTGCTCCACAAAATACAAGGCAGGTGATCAAAAATCTATTTGACATATATTCTGAGATCAAGACTTCTCCTCTTCTTAAATGCTTGAACTCAATGATATGAAATAGCATGGGAAACATTTGAATCCTCTAAAAATTATGGAATGTATGAAATCCAATCAATGAAAAACATTCCATCTAATATCAAGTTTTATCTCCTCTAAGATGCGATAACATATATAGTTAATGAGATGAAGTATTCATGGAAATAGGGTGAAAAAACCTGCAACAAACATCATGGTTTGGAAGCTGCAACAAAGAAAGGTTTTAATTTTTGAAAACTAATAAACACTAATAAAGATAATGGACTTAACACAACTTTCTATAGACAGAAAATAGAATTTCTATAGAATTTTCGTCAAATCTTCTTTAATTTATTCACTGAAAACGTTTGCGTTAATATATCGATATTATTCATATATTTTATAGCCTGCATAAGAAATAGAATAGAATTTGCTTACTTAAAATGTTTATTGAGAAAACAGATCATTAATAAAAATTTCCAAAATGCGCAATCAGTTTTGAAGTTCTGTTTAGAATCACACCCACAATTTCTCCCATAAACAAAACTTTACCCTACAATCACAACTCCAGGAAATTAATCCGGATAAGTTGATCAAACCCCATTTAGGCAACGGATGTTTTGATTTTACGCTAAAACTCATTACCTATCGCACATTTTCCATTCATGCAATCTTATACAGAAACAAAAAATTTCGACGGGACTAGTGAAGTGTAACAAATAAATAATAACTAACTTAAACCCCCCCAAATATTGTCGATAATCCTTTAACTGCAACTTGTATTCCGCGAATTTTTCGAAATATCGACTACAAATTGCAAACATCTTCCTTCTTCCAGGTCACAAATGACAGCAAATATTAACACATTTCCGAGTTGTCGACAGTCGTCGCAGTTAAGGTCAGTCAATACATAAACTATCTATGACTTTTCATAAATTGAAAATTTGGTTATTCCTTATTCTTTGAAAATCAATATTTACTACAGCATATAAACTTAAAAAGTAATCCTTTGAGGTTGTAACGGATTTAACCACAGGTCATAATTGCGAACGCTGTGCGTGCTCAGCGTATCGCTTCGTGTCCGAATATCGCAGATATGCAAATCAGGTACCAAGATTTGTACATTGTGTCTTTGTTCGGAGATCAGGTAAACATTGTTTATATTCCACATAGAAGAATCAATGCATTGATGACAAACGATTCTTCGTATAGTCATAAACGTACAATCTGTACTTTATTATCGCTTAACAGGAAAAGTCAAACTGTAACTGCTGCGGTGATCCGCATTGTTGAAAAGTAACTCGAATCGAGTGACGATCAGACTGTTTTGGGAAAATCGCGAGGCACATGTTGTACTTTTGTTTCAAAACTTTCCTTCATTAAATGTGCATTTTAAAGTTAAAATTTAATCCTTTCTGTCCCCTTTCCTATTCACAAACTCGAACAATAATGCGCCTTTACTGCGTTCTTTGTTGTTTTCTTGTTTGTACAGTCAGTGTCACACCTATTTATCTATAGAGATTTAACCCTTGACCTGAGATCGGTATTGCGTTATGCAGATTTGTTAAATGGATTAAAAAGATTGTCGCGTTTAATCCTTGCTCTGTCAGCAAATATTTGGAATTTAACAGCGCATTATTTGCACAAAAATCAGTCTTTAATCCGGGGGTTTTTACAGCAATTGACTTGTAAAGTCATGCATTCAAGTCAAGCAAAATATTCTCACCAGAGTTTAAATGCATTTGACTTCTTCTAAGACGGCAATTATTCTTCTTCTTTCTTTTGTTTTTATTGATTATTTATTAATCAATGTATAATAAATAATATATTATTTTTAATTTTATTTATAACCAGTAATAATATTTTTTTAAAAAAATATTGACCGCTCTAAAAGTGTTTATATTTTTACTTAAACCATAGGAAATAGGGTTAGAGTTCAACTCGCACGTAGGATTGGTCCACACATCATGCTTTGACAATATTTAAATTAATGCTTGGTGAATATAGATCGGGACAATCTTTAGATTCGCAAAAAAAATGTATTCTACAAAATCTATATAGAAATTCAACTCTATCAGATATCAGCAGCGTCCAAAAAGTCTAGGAGTGCCTTATACATAAAAAGTTATATATAATTTTATTAGTAAAAAAAACTCTGCAACACTATAAATTCAACAAGATCCAATATCTAGAAGCAGACACTACTGTTATGTGCTATTACTTTCCCACAGTGTCATATTTAATGGGGTTATTAAGTAATATATAAGCTCACCTTTGCAATATAATACAAAATACAAAAATTTAATGCACTGCAAGAAGACTGTAAAAAAATATATTTTATTTTGATCCTTGCATACCTTGATATGTCCTCGAAAAACTAGCGTAAGATCAGTACATTCAAAGATGAACTCCGCATGTTACGACATTTGGCCCAAAGGTATGAAATGCTTTCTTCGCGTTCTTTTTGAAAAAAACGAAGGTGTGATTATTATTATTTAAGATTAGAAAGCACTGCGATCTAAATAGATCTATAGTGCACAGTCTTAATCCCTAACCCTGTATATTTACTCTTTTTCAACAAACCACAGCTTGGGGTTAGTTGTTCCATAATTATATGAAGTCATAACAATATCACTTAAGTAGTGAAGCTTTTATCTGCCAAGAGCTGAACATTCGCAAAGAATACACTCTGAGGTTTTGATTTGATACAAACCGTCAATTCTGATTCCCACAACCACATGATTACCAATATTTTTTTGGCATGAAATATAAAATATGTGATTGCATCAGCTAAATAAAAAGGAAGGCGTGGTACCAAAAGTCAAATTCTCAACGCTTTGAAATCGAACATTCATTAATTTATAGTTGAACTGTTACCAGCCTTGTTCCGACAAGTGATCCAGTACTGTAAAATATCCCATGGAGGACATCTGAATATTGCATTTCAAACGTTATAAAGAGAGATAGGGACGTATGACAAATACTTTTATAATGGCCGATATATTGACATCAAATCTATATTTAAGGAAAATATATTTTATTCATATATTTATATAGTCAACTCATAATGAAGTATTGATTAAATGGAAGTTCAAATATTTTTAGGCTATGAAAACTTTTACTCCAAAGCAATTTGGACTCAGTTCCTTAACCTTTTCTAACTTTTTATAATAACTTTTAATTTGTGACGTAGACCTTAAATTACTTTGTGGTCTTTATAGTATTCTATGCTTCATCACTATATTTATAAAAGTACAAAAAAACCTTTGTAAAAAATTTGTCGCTATTTTTATCATGGCATCTGGGCTTTATATCAATTCTTTATAAGCATTAAAGACAATAATCTTGTTAAAAAATATATGCACCAATTTTCTATTAAGTCTATACATACTAGGGCATCGCACGTATTCAAATTGATAATCACAGTACAGAGAGATGTAAAATGTAGAGAGCAAATGTGGATAAAAACTTTAATTCACATTATCTATTAGAAGTCGGGTGTCAGATTAGTAAGATAAAATCATCTCAGAGTATCTACATTCAAACCGTTTCCCCGACTTGACAAATTTAAAATTTTGCGAACTACTAAATAATGCTCTATAATTCTGTTTCTGTGATCCTTATACGGATAAAAGTCTGGTACCGATATCAATATTTTACTAGCAGAAGGGGTAACAATCTTGTTAATATCAGTAAAAGCACATGTAACAGAGCTCTGAAGAGTAATGCTCTCTTCACTACTGAGTTGACTACAGAGTACTTATGATGATTAGTAAAACAAAACTATGATGAGTGATATTATAAGGAAATCTAGCCACTTTAATATTGTGATTTAAGTAAACTTTATTGTTTACTTTAGAAAAATAAAAAGTGTACTCAAATCGTCATTAAAACGTGATTTTTTCTACTTAGCTACACTAGTAAAGATTGTATTATATACATATATATAATATGATAATTCCACTTAAGTTTCAAACACTTGTTGCTGAATAGTGGAAAGGAGCAGCAGCCATGATATATGACATCACCTGTTGCAGCATCTGTTTTGCTGTTCCATGGGCCACATTTACAATTAAGTATAATTAATATTGGCAACTCCTTCTCTTGATTGCATTTATTTCTACAATTTATTATTTCTTCTATAGATACAAAATCTTGCGTAACTTGTGCCGCACATAATTTCTGAATGTGCCTACGAATTCCAACGAATTGCCTAATCTAGCGGCTTTGATGCAAAAACGGTCATCAAACAATAAAACACAAACCAAAAAAAAAAAATATTTAATTTAAAAGTAGAAAAAAAAAATAATAATAATAATACAAGTAATAAAATGTGACCAATAACAAAGACACACAAACTACACACAAAACACACCGAAGACACACAATGCGTCACACAATAAATTTCAATAATAATTTTTACTATTTGAAACTGTCGAAAAAATTGTTAATTTATAGCCAACCATGAACCCGAATATGATTTTATTGAACACATAAATAAGAGTACATGGGACGCATATGTACAACCTCATATGGGTCTCATAAAAAATAGTTCAGCAAACCCTAAAAGAAAAACAAAGGAAAAACACACAAATTTGGCCAAGCAAAATCCCACAAGGACAGCGCCTAGTAGAATCTTACAAATTACTAGGAATTTTGCTGTGAGGGACAGTGAGAAATCTCATCAAGTCCTGATCACTTAAGATATTAAACTCTCACACTAGCACACAAGCAACTGTTGACCTCTGATGGACGCACTTGTGTCTGAGCAAGTGCAGCACAACCAAAACAACAAAGACGCAATTGCCGCCAGGGCAACAGCAGCCGCAGCAGTCGCAGCAGCAGAAGTTCAAAGCGAGGAACAGACAAAAAGTCGCACAATTACTGAGACACATTGACTCACTGGAATGACATAATTTCATGCTACAATGTAACACCAACGACAAAGTTGTTGTTTTTGCTCAAATTTTAAAAGATACCGCTCGTCCCAAAACCAAATAAAAAAGCAACAAAACAAAACAGTAAAACACAAAACAAAATTGGCAAAAACAAAGTTCGTATATTGCATATTTCTTCCCCTTCTACTTGATTTAGTTGAGATGGTGCCTTTGTAGTACATTAATTGATCCATTACCAGAGACTTCTTTTGCTGTAAGTACATTTTAGCATCTCAGTAAATGTATATTTCTGTCATGTTGATATTTTAATAGTAGGACTAAAACCCATGCCCTGCTCTCTAAAAGCAGACAGTAGTTACCCTAGGTAACTTAAGCTCCCTAGGCAGTCCTTCAATGATATGTGGGGGGCTAACTGTAATTAATATTAACGAACGTACCTAAGCCACATAGACTGAGTCTAACCTTTCTGTCTAAACAAACAACAGAACAATCAGTTGGTAACAGGAATGTGGTAACGCAAAGTTCAAAAGCGCTATCATGGAGAGTCATCACTTTAACCAACCACCCAATCAACTATTCCATATAACAAGTTTACTAAACTAATATGAATGCAGATCGATGGCTTAAGAGTTGTGTTAAAATTCACAATTAATTTGGACAGAAGGGAATGGTTGCACCTAAAAATAAAAATAAATATTATTACATTTTAGTTATAATATATATTTCAGAAAGCAATGTTTCTATTAGATTCTTGTTCGTTCGACAAGGTGTAAAAATAAGCACTTGATACCACCCAACCTTTGTTGAATGAGTTTCTTAACCTCAACTCGACGATGAACGGAAGTGTTTTTCAAATTATGTTGTATAAATATCAGAACTGAACTCCAGCCTCTGCTGATTCTTCAATATC
>NC_051846.1:197150470-197199564 GCF_002237135.1 Teleopsis dalmanni
AATTATGCGTTTCATTTATTGTAATAAAAAGAAGTAACTAACTTTTATATAAAAACTTCATTTATTTCATTTATTGTAATAAAAAGAAGTAACTAACTTTTATATAAAAACTAGAGTTTGTATACGTATATCTACAAGCTATATAAATATAATAAATTATCAGTTTAAACTTATTATCACTATTTCAGGTTTTAAGATAGATAAATGAGACTTGCTACTAAATATTACTTGCATATTGAAATAAGCACAGTTGAGATAGCTATATCCCACGACTGACATATAAATAGTATATGTATGGTATATAGTATATTTTTTCTTCATTAAGTGTTAAAATATTTAGTTTAAATTTAATATATAATGAATATGAAAAATACTTGATATATATATCTCAAAAATTTTAGCAAGATCAGTTTAAATTATGATATATGTTAGTTAGAAATGAAGTAATGGCTCAGAAATATGTATATATTATTTTAGTATTTATTTTTATATTTTTATATAAAAAAATTTTCCACATCCATTTTTTAAAAAACTTTTTTTTTATAAATTTATAAACAAGTGTAATATATATTTCCTTAAATTCCCATAAAAAACGTTAGTGAAGAAACAATTATAAATATAATATAGAAAGGTATAAAACATAACATAGATCGAAATGAAAAGTTAATTGATAAAACAACAGTCAGGATGTGTCAATTAAGAGACAACAACCTATTGAATGTATCGAATCACTGCACTCAATTTCACTTTCAACTTAAATTACGTTTATTATTAACAGCCCTACTTCCTTTAGACAATTTATATTTACAAATTACCATCAAATCAATTAAAAGATATATTAATTGAATTTAATTTTCTGCAGTCATTTTATAATCATTAGGACTATCATTTGTTCAGTATAATAGTTACTTAATAGTTATCACAAGACAAAAATTAATTAATTGCTTACTCAACTTACTCAATTAATTGTAATTTACTTCTTATTGAATTATATTTATAAATTTGAATTTCACTTAAATTGAATTATTTCAAATTATTATTAATTTCTAATAATTTGCTTTTATTTGAAGAAAAAAGGTTGCAATATGTTAATTTACACTGTCTTTAAGCTAAACTCCTAAATTATGAAATTGAAAATGTCAATATAAAAATAATTAGTTTGAATATCTTAAGCTTATGCCCATTCTTGTATTTAAAACTTCTACCTAAAGTTCTATACATCGCTGATATTACTGATGACGACTTTTTTTAGGGTATATAGTAGTTCCGTGCTTTCATCACTCATTCTAAAAGTTGTGGTAACTTTAAAGGAATTTAAACAATTATGATTGTTGCTGTGATTGCCACTACTTTAGCTACAACTTCAGAATGGCCCTAATCCTTATAACCCCCCTGAGCCGGTGTTGCTGCAAGATCGGCTATCTTTAGCTCCCTACTCTATATATTTAGGTAACAGAGTGTATAAGAGTAAATACACTTTCAGAGTTATCTGAAAGGAAAGATATATATAAACAGCATATGAACGTTAATTATGAGCAGCAGAAGAGTGTCTACTGATTATTAAAATCTGAAGTAAATCAAATGGTTTTATAACTAAGAAATGTATATGCGATCATATAACAACTATTATTTTTATTGAAAAAACACTATTATAACATTTTTGCATTTTAAATAACAATCAATCAATAAAATATTTAGTTAAAACTGTAACCACTCAACGCTTTAAGCTTGAGTTGATGAAACCTTGATATCCACATCAAATAAAGTAAGTGTAAATGCATATGGGTTTTCTAAATATTTTCCGGTTATTTGACTATATAACTTACTTCGTATTCATAAAACATAAACAATTATGTTTGTTTTACACCACACCACCAATAAATTAAATGGAAGGAAATATATTTTTAAGAAAGTCATAAACTTAACAAATTTACAAGCTGGCGCTCAGACGCTGTCTGACAATTTCGAAAGCTTCACATTTTCGTAGTCACAATGGACTTTGTAGCAAATTTACGTACATTTTTAACGCCTGTGAAATTATCCTCAACACATTCATCAAATAAAAACGAATCGTGTTATAAAAACGTCCAAATATATCAGCACGTTTTATTGCAAGCCGCAGAACTAACTTAGCATTACTTGACGTACAATATTTTGTTTATTTTTCGGAATTTCTTTTATTTAAAAAAAAGAATTCTTCTTAAATCGTAAAAATCTCAAATTTGTTTGTGGGTATTGAAATACTTAAACGTTTTGTTGCATGTTCTGCACGCAGCACAAACTTTGTTGCATTTTAAACTGTTTGCAACATTTTATACATAAAAAGATATAAGATACTTGTATCTTAGTACGAGTATCTGTGAACTTCCCAATGAACCAAAGAGCTAAAACTGCGCAACAGTAACGTCATAACTATCACCAGACAGATCATTGTCATTATCATAATTATGTTCATCATAAAATTAAAAATTTTGTTTAAACAACTTGACTTCTTTGACGTGCAGCTTAAGTAATTTTCATAAATAAATGACTCGATTTTTATGAGTCTCTGTTAATCAAGCCGCTTAACTTAAATTAACAAGTTGTATGCAATATGAGTTGGAGTTAACATATTTGATATTTGAAGATATGGTAAATATTGAAATAAATTAAGAACGAATAAAAATATATACACATATCACAGGCTAGTCAAATGAAAAGTTCTTAAACTTTTGACATAATGTTGAGTTTAAGTTTTGCTACGATGTTATATCTGTAAAAGCAGTGTATGTAAGAGTACATATACATACACCGGTATATTAATATTTTAAAATGGCAAGAAAGCCAACAATGCAACCGTGGCAAATCAATCAATTTTCTCAGTTAAACCTGCGGGATAATCGTCGCGCTTCATCAACATCAACCAAAAACAAAACAACATCATCACTTGATCATTTCAATGTGCCGGCAAGAATCCAAACTTAAATTGCCAAAGCTACAAAATCACGCTCCGAGCAGACATTTTTAAACTGAATCAACATCAACAGTTTTTATATTTTGCACGCCAAAATGAGCAAATCAAAAAACCACTCTGAAATACACTGTAAAAAATTATTTTATTTTTATGAGACTTAACTTACAAGCTACAGAAATATGCTTAAATGGCAAAATATTCTGTAAAAAATTTATTAACATTTAACACTATACAGTATTACTGACTCTAAAATCCATCGAATGTGGAAAGATCAGCTGTCTTATCTTTAGGCTACTCATTAGTTTTATTAAAATTGGTTTAAAAGTCAATTCCAAAACATAAAAGTTCAGTTTTATTTACTAGGAAATATATGATATATATTTTTTAATTTTTCACCAGTTTGCAGTCAGTATCACCGCTTCTCTAATTTTTAAGAAAAACTTAAAACCTTTGAATTCTAACAATTAAAAACTCTGTCTAAAGTTCCTTAAACAGATGATGTAATAAGTTTTTATTTTCTAAACGTAGATACCAGATTACTGAGTTATTATAGAAAACTGCAAAACAAATGAAATAGAAAAAACAGTAACTATATCCTATCCAAATAAGCAGCGTTCGATATAGGAATGCCCACCTGCAAGGTCATATTTTGTTTAGAGGATGCTCACTCTGGGGATTAACACTATTGTTCAAAAAATAATTTAATTATGTTGTTTTATAATATATTAAAGTAACACTTGAAGAAACTTTTGGCTAAAGATTGAGGTTTAATTATAAGTCCACAAATTCTTATAAGCAGAGACAGAGTAAGCTTTTATATCATAGTAAATCCATTAGGAGTTTATATTATGAAAATAACTGCAAACAGTAAAACATTTACCATCTTAGTGGGTAACTAAAATTCGAACACCCACGATGGAAAAGTTTCTGATTGCCACTCGTAGTGATGAAATTCAGAAAGTTGATTTATATATAAGGATAAGAAATTAGAGGTTATTTAGAACTATAATAATCCTTTTTTTAACATTAGTTAATATATTTTTAAACAAACAGGATAGTATTGAATTTTAACAATTACAAAATAAAAATAAATAAATAAATAAAAATATAATAAATTTAATTATTCTACAGTGGGTTTATGATTTCGTTTTAATATAAACACACCAAGTGAATTTATTAATAAAACTTTCACAACAAATTAGCCAAACTCCAAAAAAATGTGCGAAGATAAAAGCCAAGTACGGCTTTGGTCAGTTGGCTAAAGTGCTCTGACTCTGAACTTCAAATTTAGCAGGGCACGAGTTCAATTCCTGATACTTGCATTCTCAAAAAATTTACGAATAATTTAATGCAAGAATTATTTCAAGACCACTGATAATGGATATTGGACAATACTTGAAACAGCTGTATGGCCCTCTTTATGAGGAACTTCTGAATTATATGAAGTTTAAAAATATTTTTTTTTTTTATTTTTAGTTATTATCTCTTGATGTGATATTCATTTTTATGGAATTTATTGTCGTATTTCTTCATAATGGTAACTTATAGTTTGTTGTCCATTTAAATATATTTCTATGACACATTTTCTAATAAAATCACGACGTTGCTAAGATCACAATTTTAAATATGCACTTACTCAAGGTGTACGTACAGGCTACGAAAATGTTTTTGTAAATTTTGCTGCAACATAAAACTTTAAAAATTTTTCACAATTTTCTTTAAATAATTTTATTAATAAAAAATAAATATAAAAATTGCATAAATGTTGAAATTAATTTAAAAAAGTTAAAAAAAGCATACCCGAAACGAATCACAAAGCGCACGAGCACGCGCACTTGTACTTCAGCTGACTCCAGTAACTTGTCTTATAGAAAATTTGTCGTAGTCGTCATCATCGACATTATGCCGTAAAGCATTAAAAATGCTTAAGTACACGATCAGTCGGTAATCGGTGATCGGTGTTTTGCATTTAGGCGCCTTGCAGGCAATTTCAACGTGTCCATTTTACGTAGCTCTATGGTCTGATCGGTCGGTCAGTTGGTCGGTCAGTTAGACAAGTTAACTGGTGGTGTTCAAGTACAACTTCATGAAATTCAGTTAAGCACATTTAATGCATTTAAAGCAAGCATAATGCTTTAAGCCAATCCGAAATAAAAACGAATAAAAATTTTAAAGCAACAACAAAACTGTTTACCCTTCGTTCAAGCTGTGACCTTAGATCAAACCATCTTGCATGTAGTCTTTTTTTGGACTCAGTGTTTGTAGTTCTACAAAATCGGAAAATAAACTTAACTTTTTTTAACATTTTACTTTTCATTATTTTTTTTTTTAATAATTTTGGTTATTTTTTGTGATTTTTGTTTTATTTTGTAAAGGACGTTGCAGCATGCATGATCGATTAACAGATCAACTGAATCTACAGATTCTTGAAATACAATTGTTGTAAAAAAATAAAGTACACTTAACTTGACTTCAGGGCGTTTATGTTTTACTCACTTTAAGATTGTAAATGTTTGCAAAAAATATTAATTCAAGGCTCTATGTGCATAAACTTTTCATATATAATCTTTTCAGTTTCAATTTCAATCAAAATGTAAACGATCGCCTCGAATATATTGATTTGTTCAAAATTCGATGTTATTTTTCTTTTGTAAAGAGTGATGCGTTAGGGGATTTTTGCTTGAATTTTAAATAAATTTGGTCGAAATAATATATATTAATATATATAATATAATAAATAGATACAGAGTTATAATATAATAATATATTAATAATATATGTTAAGACATACCTTAATTTCGCAAAAATCTTAATTTCATCTTCGTTTCAGCGAAATTAAGTTATTTTTCTCCATACAGACTACTTTTTTAAATTTAGAACGAAATTAAGGAAAATGGCCTTAATTTCGTTGAAACGAAGGCTGAAATTAAGGGACATTTGAAATGCAACTATGCGTAAGATAAATTCTAAGCAAAAGAAAAAGTTGAATAAATAAAAAAATGACATTTTTTTTTAAATGTCAGTGACAGTTGGCTTTAATAAAACCGGGAAAATATTTTGAAAGTAATACAAACCTTTAAATTTGAATATAAAAAAAAATTATTAATTTAAAATAGAGTGAAAAACAATAATTCACATATCTGAAATCCACTAAAGCTAATAAAATTACTAAATGTCATCTTTTATATAGCTATAATAATCAACTTTTAAAATTTTTCAGATACAAATGGTGTTTAAAGCATGTAATTTTTTAATACGATTTGTACACAAAAAAACATATGATTTTCTTAATTTGGGGCAATATGAACATTTTCGAAATTAACTAAATTACATTTTTACGAAATTAGGGAAATTTGGCTGTCTGAACATAGTTAAACTTTAACTTAGTCTAAATACTAATTGTGCGAAGTATTATTGAAAGACAGGCACACATAGCAATTTAATTTCGGTTACATTAATTTTACAAAAATATTTTTTTAACACATAATTTCTGAGAAATACTTTTGAGTGACCCCACACATGAAATTAAGACAGTACTACATAGATTTTAGTAAAAAATGTTCCAGCTTTCAATGTAAAATGCTACAATAACGAAAAGGAATAATTTTCCATTAGATATGTAAGAAAATGACTTTCTACAAATTAACAAAAATTTCTTTTAAAATTTTTCAATTAAAAAAATCTAAATACATAAGCGGATTTACTATATTGTTAATTTGCACTAAAAACCTTTTTTTCTACACAAAACAAAATAAACCAAATAATACATTAGAAACAAAAAACTAAAATTAAAATGAACATAATCTCAAGTATGTTTGTATGGCAGCCATTGTGGTAAACTTATTGTCCTTTTTCCATTTAGCCAAGCCAGCAAAAATTGTATCCTTACTGCTAGCCACTTAATCACACATTGTTTCACGCTTGTGTCTTTTGCAACAAAGAGCAAAGGCAATAAAAGACTGTATGCAAGGATACTCGTATACAAACTGCTAAGGACATTCCGGTATTTTTATCTCAGTTTATGTATAATTGTGTTTAGGTATTTGTATGCATCCTTTGTGCTGCTATTGTTAAGCACTCCATGTGCACATAACTAAGTCCTTGTGTTACTTTTATGGAGTTCGATTTTTATTTTCGTTACGGCTACTTAGGAACATGATGTGTGATGATTACTATGAATTCATAAAAGTGTGTAGCAGAAGGAATTATGTACACAATATATATGTACACAATATATATGTACACAACCGTATGAAATTCATAGGCAAACAATTAAAAAAAGAACAACGGTCTTTGTACATCCAGACAACCATGAACAACGTTAAGCGCCTTAGATTATTTGCTTAACGGATTAGTTTTGCAATGCCTTTAAATCATGTGCATATAAAAAAATATATCTGTTACATATAAAAAATTCTTATACATGCCAAAAAATTTTACACCAATAATTTAATTATAAGTTACTAAAATTTCAATAATATTTTGTTAATGATGTATTAATTAAGAAATATATTTAATAAAATAATATTTCCAAACTCGCAGCTGAAAGGACGAGAGCGAACCCAGAGAAGTCTGGACGCCGATTATAAATCTAAAGAGTATTGTGTAAAATGCCAATTTGAAAGAGGCTTAAAACTTTGTTAATGATATATTTATTAACAAATAAATTTAATAAAATAATATTTCCAAAAATATAGCTGACAGTCATATGTGATTGAACTCCTCAAAGCGAAGAGATTATACCTAGAAAAGAAAAGCAAAAACTAGAGTAGTAAATAGAACAGATATCGAAAAATGTGGTAAAAAAGTTGAGGTCTGGACGCCGGTCGTAAAACTAAAGAGTAAGGTGTAAAATCCGAATTTAAACAAAGTTAATCGAAAGCGATTCCGAAGGGAAATAAGTTTCTACGAAGAAACAGAATTTTAGTCATCCTATACTAACCAGTAATATATTAAGGCGTTAGGCGCACCGGTCGGTTTAAACGTATATAAATCTTTCAACTCCCCACTACAAAACAAAAAAAAACCTAATTCTACATTAAAAATATTAGAAGAAATCCTATTAAGGTTTAATTATTATTAAAGTTAATATTTTAATAACAAACAGCATAGAAGAATATCAAAGTGGATCTATTGGAATACAATTTATTTCAACATTGTATCACAATATTTCACCATTTATTGATAGATAAAAGTGTCAATCGTTTTTTTACAAATTAAACTATGTCTTAAATATGTTATATATTAAACGATTAAATTAAATCTTAAAAATTGGAACACCTAAGACCGAGAAAACTATCCCATTACAACTATCCCCATTACTTATCTCTAAATTTATCTTTGAATCCTATAACTAAATAAAAGAGTAGACAACAATAAAAGATATTTCTGAAGTAAAAGGCATATTATTTAATAAAATGTTAAACTAAAATTGAAATACTTTCCATATAATTTTAAGCAGGTTATAAAACTTTAGTAAAAAGATTTGCTTATTCGTATATTCTATTTTATGTATACTTTATCCAATCCTATTCTGCCATAAAACTGAAGAAAATCTCAAAGTGTGAAAACTATTACTATAGATACTATAGATAGCTTAGCAACAGACAGAGCGTATCCGTCAGCGCGCAACTTTAATGTGTCACAAGATGCTTTTCATATGAAAGAAAATAATGTTAAGACAATTTTTTTTTCAACTTTATTTGCCTTTTTTGAATTTCAACGCTGGGAAATTTTCTTAAGGCACTGCAGTGATTTACGTCTGCTCATTTACGCCATTTAAATATTTGATTTATTTTTACTTTGATAATGAAGCTCAGGGAACACAAACTCATTGAATACTGAGCCACAGAGCCACATAGGCACTTAGTGACACTGTTGCAACATGTTTACGCAGAGGTGAGGTTGAAGTATCTCATGCACTCTTAGTTACTTATGGGTAGCAACATAAAATGTTGTCAACGCTGCAATGTAAAATATTTTCAGTTAATATATTATTTATTTATTTATTAAATTTTTTTTTTGTTGTGATACTTAAATTTGAAATTTTTATTACAGTTGTAAATATTATGTTAAACATTAAATGAAGTCGTTAAAATATTTTAATGATGCTCTTGTTAAGCACACTTGATGTTGACAAGTGATCCATGGCTTGGCATTGCGGCATCTGACTTTTTATCTCACACCGAACAGAAACAGAACAGTAAATGCATGCAATTGCATGAAGTGTAAGCAATTGCACCACATTAAATGCTAAAAAGGATGTTTGCTGCTATGCTAAATTGCCAAATGCATGCAAAACACTTTGCGCTCTTTTACACAAAATTTCAATTTTTCAACTTTCACCACAAGTCATTTTTAAATATTTTTATTTTTAATAGATTTCTACTTTTTATATGTTTATATATGAATATACCATACAGTGTATATTTGTACTTCATATATGTCTTAAAATATTTGCGAATATTGTTTCTGACACAGACTTATGGGGCTATTGCTCGTATTGCATGTCAAAAGTTCTTGAGTTAAGGTCATTCTTGAGTTAAGGTTATTACTTTATTTAAAAAATAAATATACATATAATGTGTATAAACAGATATACACAAATATACAATATATACATATACATGGTACGAAAAACTTTATTAATAAAAATCATTGTATTTAGATTTTTAATAGGATGTATAGCCATAAGCCAATAATTTAATATAGTTAAAGCACTAGTTAAATTAACTATTATTGTAGAAAGGTATAGAATAATACGAGTATTGTATCAAAAAGTATTTTAGTTATATATTACAATCTTCACATCATTTCTATGAAAATATATATAACACTGGACCATATAAATATCAATATCATAGACGATATAAACTGCACGACATGACAAGACAGATCAATCTAACTGACTGTCTATCTGTCTGTATAACAGTAACTAACTTATTAAAAAATTAGTAAAATAAAACTGTGTTTAAGAACTTTGTCTGAATTCAAGGACTTTTACTTTTAGTTTGAATATTGATTAAGACTTTTATTAAGCGCCAATACAAAATTACCATCTAATCTAATGAGATTATATTTATCGTTTACAAAAAAGACTCTAAAATTAAGTAAAATGAATTCAAGAATTTATGTATAAAAAATATTGATTTTTAATCAAAATACCCTTATAAACGATATTAGCGTGTTAGTTCTATTCGTTTTGGTGGTTTTACTGATTTGCGTTTAAACAATGCCCAAATGAATTGTGATATATAGGGACACTCATCCCATTGATCCAATTATGAATTGGACTAAAAAATGGAAAATTGAACTTAACCAAGCAAAATCCGTCCATGTAAATTTTACAAACAAAAAATCAACTATTTGCCGATAACTATGTGCAGTGCTCGAATACTATACTCAAACACAGGTAAATACTTTGGCATGAACTTAAATGCAAAGTTGAAATGGAAAGAACATATAAAGAAAAAACGAGTTGAACTAAAATCCAAATACAAAAATTTATATTGGCTTCTTGGGAAAAAATCACCCGTCTCTCTAAACAATAAATATACAAGCAAGTCTTACCTCCGGTGTGGACGTATGGAGTCCAGTTATGGGAATGTGCACCAAAATTCTCTATTTAAATCATCCAAAACTTCCAAAACAAAGTTTTAAGAAATTTAGTCAACGCTCCGTGGCTCATTAAGAATACTGAACTTCATCGGGACTTGAAGATCGAATCTGTGGCTGCAGTAATTCAAAAGTACGCGGTAAAGCACCAAAAACGATTACAACAGCATCCAAACGAGACAGTCAACCATCTGACTAATACATCTGGCCTGCTGAGGAGACTTAACCGAACAAAGCCTTCAGATCTACTCCCGAATTAGTAGTCTAATAATAATTTAAATTATTACTCTATTAGCACTAAGTCTTTGACAACTTGACAATTTAAAACGTATTCTGAAATATAACAAAACTGCTTGATAGTTCTTTGTACTTGAACTAGTCGTAGTCAAATGAAACATGTATTTATATTATTGTACATATTGTGTTTCAAATAAAAAAAAAAAGCAAAAAATATAGGGCCACTACTTCAACCCAACCTAATACTTAAAAATTTGTAAATCTTGATTACAAATTATCTATTGACTTAGATATCTAAATACTTGTACGGGATATCTTTAATAAGCAAACACTATAAATATATATTTTATAATAATATATAATAATAATTTATTACTCGATTGCTTTATAACGATGACTTAGTACATTATTATTGCAAGTACAAATCTCTTGATAATTCGAACATTAAAATCATTTCATCAACAGCCAAAATAAATATCTGCAACTATTTAAAAAAAGAAAAGATCAAGTAACTCACTTGTCAACACGTAAAAAAGATGTATTAAAAGCAATAAGAAGTAAAACAAATAACTTATATTAAATTATAATCACTTTTTATTGCAATACTTATTTGTACTTGTACTTATATAGTAACTAAGTTTTATAGCACGATAAGTAGCACGATAATGCTATTTTCAACCACATTTTATGATTTTGATAATATTTCAGTAATAAAATGAATTTTATATGCGCTACAGTTGACAACATAATTAAGTAAGTACTATTCTGGTTCGTCGATGTGTATATATGTGTAAATGGAGTTTATAATGCCAGCAATAAAATAGTGTCATTGTGTCAATGCGAAAGTTAGAGTAAATATTAAAACCATCGTCATATCTAAGGTTTATGTTTTCGAAAGTTGGTTTTTATTTGGCATAAAATCTGCAGTTTTCATCTGAAATGGTCTTTAACTGTCGACTATGAGAAATAATGATTTATGTAATATGATTTTGAAGGGGGACCCGCGAGCCCCTGGGATCGAGTACACAAGGCAACGCATTTGATTGCATTTAATATGGAAAGTGCCAACGCAATATATTTTTATTGAATATATGTATTAAATTTAAAGAATATTTCTTAATGTTTTATTATAATTATTCAAGTAATATGATTTAGAAGAAATATTTTTTTTTAGTTATAATTTATTTTTATTAAATTATATTAAATAATTTTTTTGAAATTATATTTAGCTGACTCATCAAAGCATATATTCACAACATAAATATGAAATATGAAATTCACATAGAATTCAAAGATTTGAAATTCATTCCATACGCAGGCTCTTATCGATTGCAGCTTTTGAATAAAATTTCACTGCACGTTGTGCGATCTTTTGGTATGATTATCACAATTATCTTTAATTCTGACTATAAATCATTTGTTGTTTTTGGTTTAGTTGTAATTTTCTCAATTCAAAAACAAAAAATTTTAAATGAAAAAAAGAAACGCGAGGAACAACAAAAACTCATATTCAAAAAGTTCGAATAAAACTGTAGATAAATTTTTTATACTTCGCTATGAGTACATGCGATTATAAAGGAGAACCCAGTTAAATTGTGTTTACTCTATAAGGTAATGCATTTTCTTTGGTTAAAGATAATTTTCAGGTTTTAATCGCAAGAATTTTATAAGGCAACAAACAAAACTTGGCTAAAAACGTCTGTTATTCATATGACTAAAACGTGTTTATTTTTCCTTATATTTTCTAATAAAAAATATCAATTTATCCAACAACTTACTGCCACAAACTTTCGATATTCGAATTGAAGTTGTTTGTTGAGAATAATTTGTGATAAACAATTATTTTAATAAAATTTAATTGATTTTCATATTATTTAAATTGAATTTTATGAAGGCTATTAATTTATGAATAATTTAGCATACAATATTATAATACATTAAGACTGAAAAGTTTTCGGAAATTCTCATTTAAAATTCGCGCGCTGTATATTTTTCGATATTTTAAGTTTATGTAGTTTGGCAGCACTGTCCTTAATTACTATGCCAAAAATGAGCTCGATCTGTCAGACAGTTCGTTTACGGCAGCTGTTGAAACCAGTTCACCTCAGTAGTGCGTTGCGAAATGTCTTCGACGGTCGTACGACCGTCCTGGAAGGCTTTGTACCACTCATAAACTTGAGTTTTCGATAAAACTGATTCCCCATAAGCCTTTTGTAGCATTCGCAACGATTCTGCACACGAAATTTCGTTCGAAACACAAAATTTGATGCAAACTCTTTGTTCAATATTTTTTTCCATTGTTTTTTTCGCAACGCCCTACTGAGGTGAACTGGTTTCAACAGCTGCCGTAAACGAACTGTCTGACAGATCGCGCTCATTTTTGGCATAGTAATTAAGGACAGTGCTGCCAAACTACATAAACTTAAAATATCGAAAAATATACAGCGCGCGAATTTTAAATGAGAATTTCCGAAAACTTTTCGGTCTTAATGTACGTATAGTAAAATATTTGTATAGTAAATAAAATTTGTTTTTAGTTTTGCAATTATTTAAATTTTTTATTTGTTTAAAAACTTGTGTGGATAATGTATTCAAAAAAAATAGTTGTATTTTAATATAAATATAAATAAAAATAAACTTTTTTAATTTAAAAGCTTATTTTATTGGCCAATAACTATGTTTAATTATTTAGTTCATAATTTCATTATAATTTTAACAATAATTTTAATAAGTATTTGTTTTCGTAATTATTTTGTTTCAAAAATATTTTAGTACATACTAATATAAATCAGATGATTATATTGTACAATAAAAATCAATTTTTTCTATTTTTTTGTATAAAAATATGTATATTAAACAATTCAAAACAATTGTACTCTGTTATTGAATTAAATTACTTTTTAATAATATAACACATCTGGTCATGATGCTGATTAAAAATTATTTAACGTCATTATTATTAATTTATGGAATTGTTTTTAGATTCAGGAAAGAAACGATTTTAGATCATTATTTTATTGAGTCTTCCTTAAATAAGCTACTCTGTATTAGATCATCTAACAGCCTATTAACAACTTAAGTGCTCCATTGTCTGTCTACTCCATCCTAACTGTACCTATGTGCACCCACATACTATATTATTTTCATATATATAACAAAAAAAAAATACGTAGAAATAAATTTTTCAACATTTTTATTTATTTTAATCAATGCACACAACATTTATTTACCCTTATACAGTATCAAATGGAATTTAATGTTTTACATAAATATTAAAAATTTTTATAAATAAATTCAATTGAAACAAAATTAAAAGTAATTCAATATAATCATTTACGTGCTAAGTAAAACATATAAATTAAGAAGAAAAAAGCTAAACTAGTTAATTAAAATACATTAATGGATTATGGAATTGACAGATTAAAAAGTTATGAAACTGACAAAAACTAAACAAATAAATATTATAGCTTTAATTTTACTGTAGCTTTAACACCGTTCACAGAAATTCAAATATTCAGATAAACTAAAAAGTATTTACACTTATAATAAAATATAACCCTTTTATACGACCTTTGCCATAAAATGAAAAAGAGGTTATTCAAATAAAATAATTTGTTATTATCATTTCTTTCAGAAAAATAAATGAATCTATTTCAAATTAAGAATCTTGTATCATACATATGTATACCTTTATCTTTACCAGAGATTTATTACATTAAGTGTTATTACTATGTTATTTAAGTTTTTATTATGAAATACTATACCGCACACTCTTTTAAAAAGATTCATTATCTTCTTTCCTTCTCATCACAATTTTCTTAGTTTCACCTATATAATATTTAAATCAGATCTTATCGATTAACTTTGTGATTGCATTCGATATAATTTCTATAGCGAACCCTTACATTGTGCAACTGTTACTCATAGTAACTTTGAGTAAACACTGTGTATACACAAGCGCGTTCCACCAGCAAATTTTCAAGTATTTTTGTGTAAATTTTACTTCTGGTTTACTCATTTTTTACTACGAGTAGTTCGTAGAACAGACCTATAATATACTCGTATCACCATAATGATAACATATTTCAGTACGAAAATTTACTTCCCGATCTACACCTTTTTAACTAAATTATTTCAGTCTTTGTCCGTTTAGTTTTGCATTTCAGTTCCATTGCATTTCATTTGTAATACGACTGAAAAAATATATTTTTAAGTATATTCTTGTGGTACTTGAACTTAAAAATTGAAATTTCATCTCTTACTCTCCTATCTCCGTTTTGCAGGAGGTATGCAGAGAGTCAAGTCATATAGTGTCAAATCATATCAGCTTTTAATTTTAACGCGTTATTGCGAATCATATAAAGTGTTATAAATTAATCCAATTGAAAATGAAAATTGCACTAAAAGTGAATGTCGATTAAAAAACTTACTCCAGATTTACCAAACGAAAAGGGCATAACTATCAGACTAATAGGTATTCACAATAGATCAGATATTATAATAGTATTTCCCTAAATTTACCAATTGAAAATGAAAATTGCACTAAAAGTGAATGTCGATTAAAAAAGTTACTCCAGATTTACCAAACGAAAAGGGCATAACTATCAGACTAGGTATTCACAATAGATCAGATATTATAATAGTATTTCACTTTGCTGAGAGCCACTACCCCATTTATTTTTGTTAGACTACCAGTTGAGAGTTGGTCGTCGTAGCGACTTCAAGATAGATTATTTTATTCATCTATTTCAAAAACAGAAAGTTTATTTTGTAATTAAACTGGCGAACGGACGAACATCGTTGATTCATCTCGTTGTGCTGACCCAGAATATATAACCATATACTTTATTAACATCCAAAATCTCTTTTATGGCGTTTCAAAAGTCTCGACAAACTTAAAGTATACGCTTCTGAACACTACTATGTGAAGTGTATCCACTTATATTTCTAACAATTTCTTATATATTAAAAAAGATATTAAAAATTAGAATTGTTCATATTTTAAAAACAAAATACTGCTAATATAATAATCAATTGTACTTTAATACCATGAAAGCTTCAACAATTCATTGAAATCGTGTCGTTCTTTAATTATCTTTTTGTGCATAAAGAACTGCTCTGCCAACAAATTTGTACTCGTTTTTGTACTTGTTTCGGTATTAAATTTCAGCTGACTGCGCTTCTAATGAGGATAATTACGCTTTCAGAATTGGGTTTTTGTTTTCAGTGCCCGTTTATGCTCTCGTTATTTATGGTGTTCATTATGTGAACGAAGTCTACTTATTTTTCTGTTGTACAGCGAGTAGATTTACACTTTTTGGACTAATTTTGTTTGACATTAAAACGAGAAATGTGACAACTGACGACATACGTCAGCAAAGGCAGCAAAGACAGCAAAGACAGCAAATTACAAATTAAAATTACCTTCTTTGGTGTTAGCTTAATTAGCGCAATAATTTCCCCCGAATTACATGAAAAGGAACTTTAACAGCAAACAATAGAAAGTATTTAACAGATAAGAATAACATTAACGAAAACGAAATGTTAACTGATAATAACATAACATAAATATGTAAAAGAATGTTTTATATGTAAAAGAACCCGTTTTATAAATTTACTTCCAACATCATAAAGACAGTTCGTTACTATCTGTATAAGCCATAAAAATATTAATAATAATATTAAAAATTATATATTAAATTGCGATTGCTTCTTTTTAAAGCAACAACTCATATATGTTTTTATCATATACAAGAAAATATGTTATAACTATTAATGACTTTAATTAAAAATCTTAAATATTTTAATAAAGAATAAGCACTTGTTTTTTTTAAACTTATTAAGATATTTATTAAAAAATCGACTTGTTTAGGCGTTCCATTTTGTAAGTTCTTCAAAAAAATCGCTATTATGAAGTCGGTAATATCAGCTATTAAACCTAAATATATATCCTTAAATGCTAGTTTTCACAATAGTTAGCCTTAAGGTACTAATTATCGCATTAAATAAGTACTTAAAACATATGTTGTAGATAAAATATCCCATCAGTCTAACAAAAATGTGTACTAAATGTAAACATAATTGTTCATAAAGAAAGCAATAAATCGTAAACGAAGATAGGCGTTGTGTATCAGCTTAACGTTCTTAAAGTATTACAAAAACAGAAGCATTACAAATATTGTTATAACATTTATAACAGTTACAAATTAAAATTATATATAAATATTAAAATGACCTTAGAAAATTATAAATAGGTAGACAAAACTCTCATTTTCAATATCAATTGTCTTAATATTTTATGATATTAATACAGCAATAATATGTAATTTTATATTATTACAATAAAATTATAAAATTTTATATACAGACTAACATTATTGAAACTTATTATTAATTATAATATTCTATGAAAATTATATATCAAGTTATTTTAATTATATTTCTTTGAATTTAGTCGTTTTATGAAATAAACTGACGTATCCTACTTCAGCATACCAGAAAACCTTGTCTCTGCAAATTTAGAAACGTCTTTAAAATTAGTTTCATGGCAAACCTGTACCCAGATATGCAGACATAGTTGAGAAAACTTGCGGATTAAAAACCAAAACTATGTCTGGAACCACTTGAATATTGTAGTAAATTTCAGAACAAATGCACTATCCCGTTATGGCATAACTCCAATCATATAAAGTTTACGTAAGTAGCGATTGCTATATCTTTGTACTATCAAGTAACTTTTTGGAAATGTCAAAAATGTCTCTCTTGTTTTGTAGGCAAACATATATTGAATTCTTTAATCTAAAGGTTAACTGTAACACTTTTCGATCCAATATCCTAGATTAATTAGATATTTGATTTATATGCATTGTGTTTATATAATTATAAATTCAATTTTTGTAAGTTTTCTATATATAATATATTAACATAAGGTAAATAAAATAGGTCCTTATTTTATAGAAAAGATTACTGACTTCACAACTGCAAGGCTGAACCGATTCTTTTTAGTTTCGTTTTAGCTTTATTACTATTAATTCTAACATAGTCAGTTACTCTGTAAAAAACTGATAGCTTCTAACAACTCAGTTTAGCTCTACGATTATGTCAGTAAATCACACAATAAACGTAATAAAAGTTGAGATTTATTAAAGACGATAATCGGAAGAAGAAGACATAGGAGCAGGCTGTGTTTTCAGTAAAGAAATAAAGTTGGGAAAACTGAATAGTATAGGCACGAAGATACGCGTGAAAAAATAGTTTTTTTTAGCCCAAGAATAGATTACGAGTTATTAGTTCCCTTATAGAAGTAAGTAAGTTAGTATGCGCTCTGAATTGATTAAAAAAGTAGCTAAAAAAGACTTGTAAGGTAAGGACTGCATTTAAGAATAATATGGAAACTAGATATTTTACTCGTTTCACCGTCGACATAACTAATTAACCAAATATATTATCTTAGTTAGATATTGTATCAATATGTATACGTCATTTATATTAAATTTTTATTATAGTCTATTTATATATATTTTATTCACTTATTTATAGTTAATAATTTTGATGAAATTATAAAGTTTTTTTATCTCTTTGGGAATCTCTCGTTTATTTTATAAATGAAGTAAAGTAATCCCCCCTATAACGCGGTAGATTGGTTCTGCGTTATAGAAAAACGTATTATAGTGGTATTCCCGTATACCCCGTATATACATGTGCAAAGGTATGCGAAGCTAATTATGAGCTGTACAAATTCCCGCGTTATATGGGGGAATGCCCGTGTAATACGAGGGATTACTGTATTTTTTTTTTGCAATTCATAATTAATTTTTTTTTCTTTACTACCTCTGTTAATCTTGTTGATGGAAGTTCAATCTTTAATAAGATTTTTTAATGGGAAGTCAATACCAGATTTTACAATTTTTTTTTCTCACTTTTTATTTATTCTAACTATAAGAAGACAATAAAATTGTATCGTGAAAAAGCCTTAATTTAGTAACATAAAATCCATCTTTATTAAAAACATTTATTCACATAGAATTTTTTATAATAAAGAAAACATAACATATAAATTACAGGATATAAGTTACTAAGTTACTCATTTATAAATAAGAATTCACTTTTAATTATTTACCTATACATAATTAATTAACATAAAGCAGCTACTTTAAGTACCATCATTACTTTTTATTATTTCACACTGGATTACATTCTGATTCTATTTTTCCTATACGTATTACAGTAATTTTTATCATTTGATATCAACTCTTCAATCTCTAGTATTTCTCCTGATCTATTTAGCTTTGTAGTCACGTTCTGGGTCCATTTTAATTAACAAAAGTGCAATGAAAAAGTAATTAATAGTTATTAACACCAATTCAACTGTCTCATTTATGCACTTTCCATCTTATCTGATTGAAACTTTATAGGAGTTAAGTTTTAATGTGAATCTCAGTGGCATTTTATCTACAATCGCACCATGTGCAAGTATCTCAACAATAGAGACAGCCAACGCAGTGGTCAAAGTGCGTTGAAAATGCCTATAAATGTAGGGAAAAATGAGAGAATTAATTCAAAATTATAAAAGTAGCAATTTTGAAAATTTATGTGCACTCATATTACACAATTTGTATTTATTATTATTTCAACTATTGTTTTCTGTATGAAATTCCGCGCCATTACAGCCACCATTACGCATAGCGAGTTTGTCTGCCTACTCGTAGTTTGGTGTGGGCCATTCTTGAACCATTGGATGTCTAAAATTCGAGTCCAAGAGAAGCCAAAGTAAAATTGCAAGTCAGCATTTATTTAATTTTTTATATAATTTTTCAAACCATTTTTTTCAACCATTTTATTTTTTTAATTTTTTTATGAATTGAAATGCGCTTCTCTCTTTGATGTGCGTAACTGACTTTGAGGCAGTGAGTGACTTTAGCTGCCGCATTTTCTTATGTACAGGGTCTGAGCTGACAGCAGTTACTGGTGAAGGCAGTCGTCGTATTTGCACAAAGCTACAGTTTTTAGTTTCCAACATTCGAATAAGAAGGTAATATGAATTGAAATTAAATATGAAATTGAAAAAAAATTACAAAAAAAAAATTTATGAAAATTAAAGTCCTTTCAATTAAGCGCTAATAGTGCAGCATCATGCTTACTAATGTCATGCACACACGCTGGTCGATGCGTGTAGGCCAAGCGATTTGTGCGTAACTATTTTTTTCATACCCACCGATCGAATCTTTTGTGACCGACCAGACAAACAACTTACAAAGGTGAAAATAAACTATTAAATTGAAAAAGTGTTAGAGAAAATTATTACATATACAAAAAAATTAAACAATTTTTTTTTTATTAATCAACGTAGTAGACTTGTAGCTACTTTTGGCTGCGAATCAAATGCGGTATTGGAAACGCCATGGAAGCGCCATGGAGCTAGTCTCCTGCTGTTTGTTACAAGAGCACCTCTACTGACTCTACAGACTATGCTTGGGCAGTGTTTCGGCTTTGTTTCGGTTCACTTAAAGGTTTCGTTGGCGGCGCTAACAGCTCTTAGCGGGCTGTGGGCGCGTCGGTGGCTCCTAATTTGGTGCGCTTGGATTATAAGAAGCCTTTCTTTTATTTAACTTGCTTCAGTTTTAAGTGAGTAAAAGAGTAAAATAAATAATAATAAAATAAGAAATATTTATGAATTTGTAGCGTATGCTGTATTCATTGTAGACTGCATATTCAAGCGACGCGTATATGTGCGGACTGTCTGTCCAGATGTGTGCCTTAATCACAAAATTAGTAAATGACGATGTAGTTTGGCTCTGTTGTAGCCGCTATTCTCACATATACACATTATATTTTTCGACTGATTGTATTAATTCTTATTTTACTTCTTAATTTCTTTTGTTATGCTGATTATGCCGACCAAAATAACCCACCAACTGCCAATAAAATTAATAATAATGATTATTACATTTATAATAATTATGTTGCTGCTGATTATTAAAAGGTCTCTTGAATGATTATCATGGGAAAATACCTTTAACTCATTCTGAAAGTAATTTATAATTTTAAACTTTTGCTTTAGAGATGATATTTAGTATTTTTCGTTGTTTCAGACAGTCAGCCATATTTTTGTGACCACAAATCGATATGTGTTCATGTTTTATACTAAAACTAAAACGAAAAATTCTTCAAAATTCTCTTAATTCGCAAATTAAGCTTAAGCACGCTTTTGCCTCATATGGTAATTTACATTTCACGTGTTCTGTCAGACATTTTTTCTTCATATTATATAGTTTGTGAACTTGTTTTTTCTATAAATTTCAATTCCACACATTAACTTCACAATCTAAAGTTACAAGTATAGGAAAAAGTGTTTTTACCAGAAGAAAAATGTTAATTTCAGTTTGTCTTGGTAATTTATCATTTTATCATGTCTGCGAACCGCTTTTTACTTTACAGCTTTTCATATATATCAACCGAGCTGAGCTATGGTCCATATTGCCACTTCTTTCATATTCTGTTAATGTTGCCTGTTACCTCGATTTGCTGCTGTTAGTCACTAGGCCGTATATGACCGTTGCCTCTGCAGCTTCTAGTCGTATTGCCACTAAACGCTCTTAATTAAAACCAAGCGCATGTGTAACTCTGCGGTGTTTTACTTAGCATACATATTTCCATATTTTCACATATTTTTTCTCCTTTATAGTCATAATATTATAGTATAAAGCAGCTAAAACCTTTGAACTTAACCGACACTCGATTGCTAAATGATTGATGTGGTATTAATTTTAATAAATGCCGCCACATTATTTCAGTCCATCCAAACGCTCACATTAGCCACATTAGCATTTTCTAGTTAATACCACTGCCACAAACAGTGGTATATCTCATCATATGTTAGCTGATATGCACATGGCATTATTAATATTTTAATTTTGGCTTTGAGCTTACAAGTCTTTTAACGTAAATGTCTTAAAGCATTTTACACACGATTTAGTTTGAGTTAACAAAAATTATTCATACTTGTTGTTTGTGATTAACATAAACATTTTTTGGCTGTTATTGATATCTATTTTTCTATGAAAATCATTTTTCAATACTCATCTCTTGTCAATGTTTTTGTAAAGCGCGGTTTAAACTTGGCCACAAATCATTTACAGCTTACCCCTTTGAGTCTTACTTTACCATAATCCGTTAATGAATTTATGTTTTGTTACAGTTAATTTGACATTTGTTATATATCATTTCACAACACAATTTATAACAATTTCAATATATATTTAAATTAATTTATATTAAAAGCAGATAACATCAAAGATCGGTAAAATTAATATTTATTACTATTTGTAATGAGGATTATTCATTTTGTGATACTTAAAGTAAACGTAAATGAAACATTATGTCCAAATAGCATCCAAATGTTCTCTGTAGTGTATCTTTTAGTACTGAATAGTTTTTAGATCATTTTTAAGGTAATTTGTCGGCAAAAAGCTGTCAATAACTCGACTACAACTTGATGGTTATGCACTTTAAAAACGTTTAGCGTTTGAATATTCTCCTTATCATGACGATCCTTTAATAACTTCCAAATACAAGAAAAATACCCGTGATAAAAAATCGCTGAAACTAGATAACCCATTTTTATTAAGTGACAATAAAGAAATGGATGTGGTAGACATATGCTTTCAATACGACGGCGCCGCAATCCTTACAATACGATATGTTTTGGCTTTCTTACGCTAAAAATATTCTGGTTGTGTGATTTAACAACAGCAACAGCTTGGATATATCTCATATAACCATATCTTCAACGTCATACAAAAAATCGAGTGGCTGAAATATATAACTTCTTATGTCTGTTCTCAGTACATCACAGTACTCTATTAAATATTATTTATAAAGTGGGAAGCACTATACACCGCCACTAATTGACGGATCTGCTACGCTAACCTTAGTTATCTTAACTGTTCATTAGATGTTTAATATATATGATCATTTTACATATTACAAATATTGCAAGATATTGAAATTATTAAGAATATTTATGTTATATTTACGAGTATATATTTTGTTTTAGATGGTTCTTTTATTTGAAGTTGATTGATTCTGAAAATTAAAAATTGCATAAATGAATTAACCAAGGAGCTTTACACGTGGTTCTAGACTTGAATTTTGGATATATTATAAATCAAACACATTTTCTCAGATGGTCCTCAGAAGACTGAATAAATGTAGAGAACTACTAACAAAAAAAAACTACAACTACTGAAAACTACTGAAATATTGTCTATTAAAAATAATTAGTAGATATAATATATATTCATATGAAACCAAATTCTACTGTACTTATATAGTTTTATTCACTGTATTTAGTGATGAATATCAAGGGGTTAACTGAGACAAATTTTGCTTGGAATTTGTAAAATCATTTTGATACTATATTAATAAAAAGAGCCTTCTAAAATCCCGTATACAGAATGATCTCAAAAAGTTTGAAATTTATAAAAAATTTTATATATATTAAATATTATATTAAAAATTCAACTATTCCTGGCTACTTTCAATGAAAGTTTTGGTTATTCGTAGATATATTTATAATCATTATTGGCTCTGCGATCTGTATCGAAACTTGGACTACTATAAAAAATCACTATCTTCTATCTCTTTACTTCTTCAAACATTCGCAGATAAATAGATTACTCATAAAAAAGTCCACATCATAACCATCATTTGTACCGCTTCGACGTTGGAAATCACTGCCCTACGTTAACAAAGCCTTTACTATTTTTTTTTTATAATATTATATATGTATATATTTTTATTATTCGTGTGTTTCTTAAGAGAAGAGTCGATTAAAAATTATACTTATTTCTTTAATTTTAATTATAAAGCGGAAGTATTTATAAATGACATTGCAATAAACTGACTGAGATTACTAAATTCTGCCCTAGGCATTTTATGCAAAACTTATTAGATTTCATTGCAATGAGCTAACAACTTGCGAACTGCAAGTTTTTATACTATAATAATTTAAATGCAAAGTAATTTCTATTATTAAATATGCAGTAATTTTTTTAAATTAAAAATAATAAAAAATTAAAAAAGAGAACTATTTGTATATGGAAGTAATATATTTATTATCGACTAACGCGTGTCATGATTTCTATAATAAACAAATTTCTATTCACTAATGTAAAGAATGTTTTTAATATATATGAATATATCTAATAATAGAAGAAAATATATTTAAACAAAAATAATTATTTTAAAAACATGATTGAATACTGAACTCAATCACAGTGTCCGCAATTTTAAAAGACAATAGAAGATTTTTTGCTTTACATTAAAGAATAATGTTTATTATTTTACTTAATATTTTTACAATTAATATTAATATATTGATAATATATAAAAATGTTAAGAAAACACTGTTGTTGAGAGAGATAAATACAGTAGACTCCTGCATAACGCACACAAAGCAAATTTATATTGTACTGTACTTATAGTTACTCATCAGTCCGTGGAAGTTATCATACTGTTCCTTTAGGATTTTTAATACAAATATCTTTTAGCTGTGAAAATCATATTTAAATATGATAAAATAATTAAATTAAAAAATAATAAATTAAGATGAGCAGTCATATTTAAATGTATAATCATTTTAGATTAAAAGCACTGTTTCTCAACCGTTGGTCCGAGGTGCGCTGTCGATCCGTTGTTATTAGCACTACAAGTCAATTTTATTTTATTTTTGAGAAAATATTGCTACCAGTCTTTGGAAAACTCACTAAAATTGAGATTGCACACATGTACCATTAATTTTCACAACTGTTTTCTTTTAAGATATTATATATAAGTTAATGTATAGTTGAATTTCCTTACCTAAACTATGAGAATTATTGCATATATATATTTATATGCATTTTGAAGTTAAAACACTAATAAGGTAAGGATTTTTTTTTGGAAAAGATATCTCATCTCTCTAAATTACTCATTTCCGCGCAATAATCTCTAACTTTTTCAATGTCGAAAATAAGACACGTCAATGAATCTTTTTTACGGTCATTAATATTTGAGTGTTCTTAACCACAAAATGATAATTATCAGTTCTTATTATATTTTTCTTAAAAATCGAAATAATCCGCTTATCAACAAAATCTTAATGCTTAAATAAAAAGTAACTTAAAAAGGCAATTTACCTCACACGTTTGATATGTTAAAAATACAATTTCTTTTTACAACTGCTATTTCATCACATTATCCATACATAGTCGAGAGTAGTTCACACCAAAAACAAAAAAATATTAAATAAAATTATCTTGAAATGCATAACACAAAATAATTGATTAACAAACCTAAACACTTAAAAAAATATTGCCAAATTTGCTGAGCCTCTCATTTTTTAAGGTTGAAATTTTTTGCATATTACTTTTTTCGAGGGTAGATTTCGGCATGAAGTAAGCATCGAGATAAAATAGCTACAACGAAACAACGTTGTGATTATCATTACTAATGGTTGTGATGTTCGAGAGTTTTGTTATGGCTTTGACTATAGGAAAAGTTAAGCTGCATAAAATTTACAGTTGAAAACAAAACAAGGCCTAACGAATCGATTAGGATTTTCTAAGTTGTGAGGTAGCAATTCCCTATGTCAAACATAAGGTACAATATACATATTTTTTTTATATTCTTAAATCCTTCATAAAATATGTTAAAAGTCAAGAGATATACACTTTAAATGATTTTCTAAAATGATATGATTTAGTTATGTGAGCATTTCATACTATATGTAGATCTGTAGATAATATCAATACTAAAGTCAATAGTTTTACTTTATATTTTTAGTTAAGGAAAATTTGGTAAGTGATTTTAATATAATATTAAGGCTCAATCTATTTGAAGTTAGCATACACATGTTAACATTTTAAAGAACTTAATTAAAACAAAACAATACTTCAAATTTTGTGAACAATATTGTGTGTATCTTTAAATTATAAGAATGTCACCAATAGTTAGATATCTTAAGGCAAGGATTGATTAGTTCGCATATTAAAGATATTGACTACAAAAATAAATTGTAAAAAAATATTTGGTTTAATAATGAACTAATAGCAATACTTACAATATTTTCTAATAACCTAGCTGTAGGTTCCCCCTTGTCAAATACTTCAACGCTTAACATTATATTTTGCAATATGGACGAAACAACAAAGAAGATATATATATAGATTTAATAATATTAACTTATAATCGTAATCCTGATGATGACTTCTAAGGAGAGTCGAAATATAGAGTATAATAAAAAAATATTAAAAGTTGAATTATTTAACAAGAAGGGACTTACAGCCAGATTAAAATATTTATAAAAAACCATTTTAATAAACAGGTCGATAAATAAATTCAAACAATTTTATATTTCCTAATAACTTTTACAGTTAAAATACTATTTAATGTATAATATATGTGCACTGAATTGATCTAATTATTTATTATATCTACACATTTAGTTTAAAAAAAAGTATATGTTTACTGGCCTATTTTTTCTACATTAATTAATTTTAAAGAAAAAAGTTCTCGTTTGTGATGAAACCTGGAAGGGATATTATAAGACTTCGTGAAAGTCAGCAGCAAAGTAAGAACTAAAACATCTTTTCAAAATATATACATCACAAAGCAAAAATCTAAATCAATTCCTAATACATCTAATACTCAAGCAATTCTGAAGAAAAAATTTTTATATAGCCATGCTCAAAACTTGTCAATACCTAAACCGGTTAATATAATAAGTAGATAATAAGTATATGCAGAATAGGAAAGTATTTTTGGTTTTATCCAAAATTATTACTGTTAAGAAAACTTCTTAAAACGAATTTTAGGAATGCTACACAACCAATAGATGGTCCTTGAAATCATGCGTTATTGTGTTCTTACATATCAGGACAGCAAATATTGTTAATATCCATATTATTTTCTTATTTTGAATTGGAATGAACCTAAATGAATGCATCAAACTACTATTATTTATATATGCAAGATACCTTATTAAATAAAATAAATAAAAATATAAATAAATTAATTAATTAATTTTAAATTAAATGAATCTAAATTATTTTATGTATCATATTTTTATACATATATATTTATACATATATATATTCTGAGATATATGAAGATGAATATTAATTAAATATAATGTACCCATCACAATGTCTCTTAAAAAGTAGTAAAAATACTAAGTGACTGATTGAAATAAAAGAAAAACTGTATTGTGATTAAATAAATAAAATAATTGCGTTTAAATAACTAATGTAATTTTTTTCTGCACTTAACAATTTATACAAAAAACCACATAATGTTAGATACAAATTCATTAAACGATTACAATTTATAGAGTATTATCTTTTTTAATATTATTACTGATTGTAATTAATATTGTACTGTTTTGTTTTACTTACTACTATTGATTTAATAAACCTTTTTGTAAAACCAATATAAATTTAGTCGTTCATAAAACATAACTATTTAAGAAACCGATTATAATCAATTCAAAACATAAGAACTTCGATCTTTTTAATATAATTTTATTCAGTATATATCAAGATTCATTTAAGTCACATTGCACTTTGGGTTTGAAAAAAATAAATAATAATCATTTAATAGAAAATAATTGTTAAATACAAACAAAAACAATAATTTATAAATGCAATATTACTTAGATAATAATATGTTATCCATTCTATAATCAATAATTTTATACGTTAATTTTTTTGTAAATATAATATAATTACAAAAAGCGGAAAGATGCTATAGAAGAGAATAAGTTATAAATTTGCATCACATACTTTAAAACAACAATAAAATTTGCTTTAACAAAACCTAATCTTCAGTACACTCCAATCAGATAGTTTTGTTTCAAATCAATTATTTACAATATAAATTACTATAATTTAAAATTACTAGAATTTTTAATTTAAAAATAAGAAAATTATTTTTAAACTTTCTGTAAACACGATTTTTAGAGACGATTTTATCTCTTTTTATATTTTATACCCCTGGACTTAAAATAAGATAGACATAAGACAGACAGAAATATAGATAAATATTGGGACATCAATGTGATATGCAATTGACGCTGACATATTTTTGGAAGTACTAGAATTATTCAGACCAAAATTTGATTGAGTTCTAGAGATTTCACAAGTCGAAGATGGAAAGCCAAATAAAAAAATTAAAATTTGTTTAACATAAGTCATTTTATGTATCTGAATATTGGAAGTTTATTGACTTACTTATAGAGGTAACTGATCGAATAAAACTTTGTATAAAAATTGTTTGCGAAGTAAGACATAACAGTTTTTTTGTGAATTAAATGATAAAGGAAGAGCTGGGTAACAATTTTGACCGAATTAAAGTGAAATATATTCTACAGTTATAAATATATATATTAGAATTGTAAATCGTTAATGAAATATGTACTACATATATGAAACTATTACTACGTAATGTTTACATAGTAAATCTTCTATAATTCAGATTACTATAAATCGAAACTTCCCTAATCTGTTACAATCCTCGTTCTCTTGAGCGCCACAATCCTCATAAAAGTATAAGTCTCTAATTCAAACTGCTATAATTTAAAACTTTTCTAAACTGCTACAATCCAGGTTGAGGTATAAACCTCTAGAATTCGAATTATAATCCTTCTATAATTTGTTTAAATTTTCAGAATAATTTACTTCTATGATTTGAGGTGTCGAAAACTCAACTTCTACAAATCAAAATTTCTACTTGAGTCGAGCTTCTGATTTTGTTTGTGGAAAATCTCTATTTATATGTTATTATTATTTGCCAATAAAAATTTTGAGATATATACATAATCAATAATTTATGATATAAAGTTACTTCTAAAACATTGAGAACAATTTTCCCTTATTAAATATAACAAAAGTAGAAAAGCAAACCTAGAACCTAACATCAATTAAAAAAGAGATACAAGAAATACTTACGATCAAAATTATCTGCATATTTGCAGAAAGATTAACAGTTACTGGGTTTAGACAGATATTCATAGGATTTCAAATTCACGCAATCCAGACTATACTGTATATGTATGGTCTATGTCGACTTTGGCACTAAAAAATTACTATCTTGAATTTATTTAAATCTAGCATATGAGAATAACAACAGAGGAGATCAATCATATTCATAGTGCTCTACTCCAATACGACCCAATGCCCCGTTTATTCTTCTTATAAGACATGATATAATATACGTATAAGTATTCTTGTACATATTAACATTTGTGTAATATATATGAAAACTATACTGTGTTTTGATTGTTTGTATATGATATAAAGACACATACTTATATTAGTTTATATTTTATATTAGTAAATTTTATTAAGTTTTTCGCAACCATTTCATTAAATCAATGCTACAGATAGATTTCTGATAAGAAGATAATCGTTATTAACTAACTTTTGGAATTTTTTTCAAATTAATATACAAACGAAGATTTGATTTTAAAAACATTCTTTGTTGAAGAAAGCTTCATCGTTCAACTCCTATTCTAAATTTTAACCTCTTCTTTAGTACCTTAATAAACTTATTTTATTATTAACTAAGAATTTTTCTACAAAAATATTTTAATTTACA
This sequence comes from Teleopsis dalmanni, assembly GCF_002237135.1. Lineage (NCBI taxonomy): Eukaryota > Metazoa > Arthropoda > Insecta > Diptera > Diopsidae > Teleopsis > Teleopsis dalmanni. Next base: position 197,179,908 of record NC_051846.1, read on the forward strand.
TTAAAAAAATTGATTATTTCATTAATATCCTACAAATGAATTATTTTGTTCTATAAAAACTTAGCCTATTTGCTCGTATTTTCAAGAAAATAAAATCATTGAGTATAATTTATAAACAAATTATTTTTTAATTTAATTGATAATATTAGAAACTAAAAAACTCAATTATAAAATAAAATGTTTTATCTACACTGAAGATGCTCTACAAAGTAGTCTGATATATTTGTATTGAAATATTTTTTTAAAATATAAACAAATATTTTAACAATAACTTACTATGTGTTACTTATTAATAACTTAAGTTCTTAAATAACAACATTAAGCCCGGTTAAATTAAGTTTTAGTAAAAAAATGAATAAACTGCAAAATATGTTATAACATTTAGTACAAAAAGCGAACTGTTTAAGAATTTTTGATCAACATCGTCAAAAAAAGTTCTGTTCATATCGAAATAATCGACTCCATTATAAGTTTGAGTGCCTATACTATTCTTATTCCAAGGATCTATGATCATCATCGGCACAAATAACTGTTAAGATCTCGGTAATATGCTATATTGGATGCTTAAGTTTAACACTTAATCCAAAAATCTATGATCATCATTGTCACAATAGTTATATTAAAATCCCAGTACTCCCAGTACTGTCTAAATCCTTATTCTACTATTAGTTAAAATGAGAACACTACTTTCAGTCACACTTACCGGATTAACTTGTGGCTTCTGCAGATGAGAGGCTATGTTCGTTATATTCATACCCATCGTTGGTATTTGAGAACCGTAAAGTTGTCCAGCCGTCGGTGTCATGTCGGTTAACATTTTTCAAGGATTTTTATTTATTTTTTGTGGGTATCTTAACAAATAGTTTGATTTAAGTATTGTTTGAATTTAATAAGTAAAGTATTATATTTTTTGTTTTGAAAATTGTGCAATGTAGCAACACTTTTCAAGGATTAAATTTTATTTTATATAAAAGAAATTTCAAGTCACATCACTTCGTTATAGAAATATCTTCTGGATACTGCCTCACTTCAACAATCAATCAAAGAAAATAATTCTTTTGACACTAAACTTTTGTTCGGCAATTCTTTTAATTATTGCACATAATTTGTTAAATAAATTATTTGGCATGTGATATGGGTTGTTTATTGTTAAATTTTAATCTTTTGTTTTTTATTATTTTTTTTATTCTTAAACAATTCAACAATTCAAAATGAAATGATTCGATTTTCCTTTGTTAACACTGAAATTAGAAGATATTTTTATTTTGTCTGCCGGTCGGTCAGTTTATGTGAAAATCTTGCTTATTTGCGTCACAGTTTGCCAATTGATTGTGATTTTTTAGAGTTTGTTGTTGTGTTTGTTTTCGTTGCAATTTGTTGTTGTGTTGCAAGATATGTCGAAGACAATGCATTCAATCTGTTGTTGCACTTTTTGAGATTTTCTTTCTTTACCTTTATATGCTATTTTTCAAAGAGAATGTAAATCTACTAAGGAAAATATTGGTGAAATACCGAAGGCAGTCAAAAATGTGGTTATTGCTATAATGAAAATTTTTTTGAGTTATATTCGTCAAAAGTGCTAAGCGTTGACAGGTAGTAAAGCATGCAGCACAGCGTGGTGCTACTTTTTACACTTTCCTTGAAAGAATTTTACTTCCTTGCTTTCACTGCTGATACGAGTGAGTATAGTTAAATGCAGCGTTAAAAGAAAAGCACAGGATGCTATTAAATTTTGATTTAAAAAAAAATTGTACAATAATTTTTTTTTCTGAAATTCCTTTAAAACTTTTCTTAAAATATACATGTGCACATTTGTCCGTCGTCAAAAAAAAATATTACAATTTTTGTATATATTTTATTTTAAAGTTATTTTAATTTTTATATTTTTATTTTGTAGAATATTCCATTCATTTGTATTTTGTAAAAAATTTTTACTTGTTTGCTACTGTATTTCGCGACGCGTCACTCACGCTTCATGTACAGTAAAGTCACCTTGTTCGATATTCGTTATTCGTTATTCAGTTGCATAAATTTAATTTGTGCAAAGAATCCGCGCAAAATTCACGTCGTCGTAGCTGAACGTTCATATACTTGCAACTGTTTCGCGTCGATATGACAGCACACAAAAAGCTTTTAACAAACAAACAAATAAGCGAAAACAGCAACAAATACAACAACTACTACACCAACAACACGAATAACACGAACAACAACGACTACAATAATGCAAACACAAACACAAATACAATAGCATTGGCATTAGCTACAACTACTACATCAAAAGAAAAATGTACAAAAGCAAAAATGAAAATGTTCACAAATAAAAAAAAACCGAATTGATTTAATACTGTAGAAACAACACCACGTAAAAAGTAGCGTATGAGACGTACGTATGCACGAAATTGTATAAACGTTGCGTTGGTTGATGGATAAAAGCAACTAACAATACGTTGTTGCAAAACTAGTACAACAGCCATACAGCCACTCAGCCAGCAACCGGAGTCATTCATCAATAATAACCAACCCAACAAGCAGCAGCAGCAGCAGCTACATACAGTCGTAGTCATCGTGGCTGTATGGTGTAAACATAGGGTATAACTCGACGCAAACGGCAGCTGAGAACGTCTACGTTTAGTTTTATTGAGTATGTGAGAACGACTTCATACAGGGCTTAAGCATTGAACATAGCACATGTCAGCAATATCGTCGCAACTCTGGAGAGCATGCACGCACTTAACTACCACCACACCACACCATCATCATTATCATTGGGAATATATTTAAAATGATAGCTGAAGCTACGGCGCACCCAAGCTTAATATAAAAATAATGCTCAGTATACTTTATTTATGCTATTATATTTTGACACTCCGCTGCTTCATTCATAAATTTTTTTTCCTTATAAAACAAGTTTAGAGTTTGTACACACATTCATAACAATTTATGCATGATAAACGTTATCTCTCACTATTATCTCTTGTATGAAAACTAGTTTGGTTATCATAACGCCCTCCTGCTATTTCATTTTAGCATTCAACCAATTGCAAGACAGTTTCGCTTTTTTACTTTCTTTCTTTTTGTTGGCAACCTATAATTATAGCGATGGCCGCTGTGCGAAAGAGAGAACAGTAGCTGCATTGTACTTTTTGTTAAATTAGGAGCGGTACACGTTGCATTCTTACTGTTTTGGCGCGTGTGCATTGTGTAGCAAAAAATTACAAACAAAAAAAAACAAGAAATAAATGTTACGCTCCTGTTAAAATGTTAAATGTATCCTTTGTAAATGCTTAAGCAGTGATACTGAAATTCTCTCAATGACTCTCATATTTTGCTTCCATTTACTTTAGACAGTCGCGTGCTTTAGAAATAGTTTCTTACATTTAATTTGGATTTAAAATAGTTTGGATTGTAGGCATAGCATAATTTTTCTTACTATTTTGACAGCAAAAAGGGTTTCTGTAGCAGAACAATATCAATCAAATAAATTTGATTTGTATACATAAAAATTAATTAATTTAGAAATACAGCACGTCTGTCAAAGAAATACTTTTTACAGTGAAACTAATTAAAAACAGAATAAAATATGGAGCACAAGGAAAAACACTAGCGGCCAAAGAAAGTAATTAATTAGGATTAACTTCTCATTTAAAATTTATAACAAAGAGTTATAGCGGGTTTCTGTACGCGAACGTAATTGAAATACAGAGGCTATATTTAAATTTCAAAATTATTTATTGAGTCTACTTATTTTCTTTATCAGAAAACCGAAACTTCTTCTTCGAATATAATTTACTTCATTTTCCTTTTTTCTATTTTACCAGTTTTAATGTTGTCAATATACTTAAATAATAATCCAGTTTACTGTGATTATTTAGAATATGAACAGCTACATTATTCCCCCTTCCGAAAAAAAACCTTGCGACCATAACGCGAAGTGTATGTCTTATGATCGTTCTTGTCAGTGACTAAAGGCTTAACTTCTTGTTCCTTAAAAAATTGTTCACTGAAGGCTGCTTTGAGGCGATCCACCGAGATATTCACTTTCCTTCCCTTAACATCCACGACAAAATATTTATCGAAACGCTTAAGAACAGTGAATGGACCTTCGTATGGAGCCTGCAATGGTTTACAAATCATGGAATTTCTGACGAAAACCTGATCCGAGGAATAAAGATCTTTTTCAATAAAAACCTTTCCACTAGAATGATGAGCAGTTTGAGTAGGTCTTAAGTCGTTCATAAATCTTTTTAGTTTAGCTACAAATTCTGCCTGAGGGTTTGAGATGTCACGATTAACTTCTGAAATGAATTCCCCAGGTAAACGTAAGCCAACGCCATAAACCAGTTGTGAAGGACATGCGTTAATATCTTCTTTCACTACAACTCTAAATCCTAGAAGGATGAGAGGTAATATTTCAACCCAGTTGTCATTTTGATAACACTTAATGGCTGCTTTCAAAGACCTGTGAAATCTTTCAATAATTCCATTAGAAGCAGGGTGATGAGCTGTGGTACGTAAGTGCTGAATACCAAGAAGCTTAGACAGCTCTTTAAACAAATAGCATTCAAATTGTCGTCCCTGATCTGTGGTTACACGTAATGGAATGCCAAATCTTGCAATCCAGGTGGAATAGAATGCGAAAGCTACATTTTCAGCAGAAATATCCTGTAATGGACAAACCTCAGACCAGCGTGAGAAACGATCGATCATTGTCAAACAGTAACGAAAACCTCTACAGCATGGTAGTGGTCCGACAATGTCCATGTTGACGTGGTCGAAACGAGACGAAGCAGGTAGATACTGCTGAATAGGTACCTTGTTGTGGCGGTGAATTTTGCTTTTTTGACAAGCAATGCAGGATTTGACCCAAATAGCACAATCTTTCTTCATATTAGGCCAAATGAACTTTTCTGCTAATAATTTGTGAGTTCTTTTACCATTTGAGTGACAAAGGTTGTGGATCGAGTCAAAAGCGATTTTGCGAAAATGCTTCGTCAAGACCGGACGAACGTTCCCGGTAGAAATGTCACAATACACTGATACATCAGAGTTTGGTAAGGTAAAGGACTTGATTTGCAAGCTGGAGTCTCCGTTGAGAAGCTTTTTAACTTCTTCATCAGTCGTTTGCTGGCAGGATTTAAAAAACTTTGACGTGCAGGCTGGCCGAATGCCTCGTTGGCGGCCGCGCCGTGTCAAAGTGATTGAGAGTGGAGAGCGTTGATGAGATTTGAGGAAGTCGTCAGCTTTAGAAAGTAACTTTGATCTGTAGGCTGGCCTCATGCCTCGTTGGCGGCCGCGCCGTATCAAAGTGGGTGTAAGTTGTGCTGCTTAATTCACAGAAAAATTTATTGTGATGACCTGGATCCAGATTCCTCATCTGAATGTGTCACCGGCATGCTTGTGTTGCGTTTTCAAATCACGTCGGGGTCACCAATATATAGCGGGTTTCTGTACGCGAACGTAATTGAAATACAGAGGCTATATTTAAATTTCAAAATTATTTATTGAGTCTACTTATTTTCTTTATCAGAAAACCGAAACTTCTTCTTCGAATATAATTTACTTCATTTTCCTTTTTTCTATTTTACCAGTTTTAATGTTGTCAATATACTTAAATAATAATCCAGTTTACTGTGATTATTTAGAATATGAACAGCTACAGAGTAAAAAATTTTAAGGAAACTGAAATTATTAAGCTTTTTTTGTTCATTTCAACAAAATTAATGTTTTTTAAATTTTTAAATCCAGAAATGTTTGTCTTATGAAAGGAATAGAACCCATACTTTATTACCAAATAGACACTTTAGATACCAAGGATATATTGAATAACAACAATACAATGTTTGTTCCTATCTGTTAATAAAAAGAATTAATTTGCTAATGGATTCGATATGTGATAAGAATGAACGATATAAGGGTACCGCTTGAGATTTATAAGAACGAAGTAGGAACTAGCAGAAGAAGAGGGCAACCAAGAACAAAATGGAAAGTAAGTGTTTAGAAATAAAATTGTTTATCGGCTAGCAGACAAACCAAATTAAAAGTAAGTATGCAACAGGGCTTAGAAGAAATGAACATAACAAATTAGAAAAGAAAAGCAAAAAACAGAAAAGAATGGAAGAATGTTGTTGTAGGACCTAAGGACAGACATAGGTCCTACATAGACTGTAAAGTCACGGATGATGATGATTTGCCAATATTAACAAAATTTTGTTAAAGATTTTGTAAAAAAGTATATATCATATCGGATTCAGTGTATAATTTGTAGACAATTTAATATAACTCAACATCATTTACGCTAAGAAATAATTTATTTCCCGTCGGTATAGTTCTTAAGCTACTCATAGTAACAGAAAATATATATTTAACCTATTTACATTAACTAGTGACGAACTACCTATAACAAGAGTACTTCACAAATCACAGTTTATAGCAAACGTTTTTTGTACAAACAAATTAACTGATTTGTGGATGTGAATATAATTTTGTGTCTCTAAATACAATATAAAAATTATTTACCATTTTAGAAATACAAGGTAGCATCTCACAAGACTTTTCTACGCAAAACTAAATTCTTCTCTTCCAATGGAAATCAAAGCATAGGTGAAATGAATACGGCGTTCCATATAATGTTGCAAATATATCTTCGACATCAATTTTCTTTGTATAGATTTTTGATGGGAAACTAGGTACCCGACTAACTATCTGTCTCTAGACAGTTTCTTCTTGTTTTTCTTCATAACTCTCAGAAAAAAATGTGCTTATTCAATTTGGTTGCTATTTGGTTTTAATATCCAGCATTTTCTAACAATATGTTTTTCATGTCATGTCTACATTTTTTTTTTTTGATAACACCTTTAAACTTGCTGGTCCATATTTTGTAAATTTATTCTTTGATTTTCGTAGACATGTTTCTATAACACAATTGACCATATAAGCCCACTATATTTATTCTGCAAGCCACATCATCAACTTTACCTCATTGTCCTTTGAAAACTAACCTCAGGTATTTGAATTCCAAAGTTAATGTAATTAATTATGGCTTTCAGAAATGGAAGGCCGGTTGGTATATTTTGTTTTCATTTTAAAAAATCGAATGTCTGTTTTATATATACTATATAATTGGCTTAAAATAACTTATTTAAGTCATTGTACTGTAGTTGCTCAACACATTCAAAGATGCTACAAGATGCTAGTGATCTATGAATTAATTTGATAATAAATTATCAGGAGACATCAGAGAATATTAGGGTACATCAGTGAATATAAATGTTTATCTAAAAAAATCTTTATTTCTTAGAACAATGATCACAATTGCATTCATTATTGTACTATTTCTACCAAAATTTCCCAACGAAACGAACTCAAAAAAAATATTTTTTATGAAAAATATTTAATATTATTTAAATATTTATTTATATTTCATATAAAATAAATTAAATTTATCAAAATCTGAACAGATTTAAAAATAATAAATTTAATAAAAATGGCACTTAGAACTTGAAAGCGCACCCATTTAAAAAAATTTAAATTGATCAAATAAATTAACAATAATAAATTATATTTTTAATTTACTTGCATTCATATTTAAACGTAAACGCACCCACACGTTATTACAAAAAAAAAACCGATAACGCAGTGCAGTATTGCCGAGAAGAATATAGAGTACAAAGAATTGGCAAAAAAAAGTTCTAAAAGTATAAAAGTGGCGTAAAAGCTTTGTAAAATAGAACAACAAGAGTTGAAAGAGAAACTCCCATAATAATTAAAACATATTTAATTGACAGTTTAACAATAAATAAATTATAATATAAATATAAATATTTTATTTACAGTAATTCGAAAAAAAAATTTTAAAAAAACCAAAAATTTTACTAATCATAACTTTACCAACAACAATAACAATGAAACATAGCAACACGCGCTGCTTGCCCTAAAAACATAGCACCAAATTTTCAACTTTTATCATAAAACATTGAACACAAACAAAGTATCCAATGGCATAAAAAAAAATTATCTCACGATATTAGCCTAAGGAAAGTATGTACTATGGTAGCAAATAGACCACCTTCTACACCGCTCCCTAAGATAATCACAACAGAAAATACTCACAATACAAAACGTTAAAACATTTGGCTGTTTTCATGGCAGTGGTGAAGAGTTTGAAATCGTTTGGAATTAAAATTGAATGGGCGATTTGAGTGCAATGACGACACACTCCTCCCGTACGCAAGGCCATTTTTCTCTACAGCAAGTGAACAACAATGACATAGGTGGGTTGAGGGGGCGTAGTTAAGTTTCATGCTTTCATTTTTTACCCCCATAGACAAAAATTCTCAGTAACAAAACAACTACAATGGAGAGTGAAAAATAAGAAAAATGAAGCAAGAAGCAAGAAGCAAGCTAGCAAAACCACAAATGTGATAATCGCTTACAACGTGCGAGAATGATGAGATGCTGATGCTTGCTCACGCTGACGTATGAATGATATGTGCCGTAAGCAATGCATGCATACAATAACAAATCAAAGCAAAATTTGTCAGTTACATTGTACTACTAGACATTGTAAGTCCATAGTTAATGAAGCGTATATACATACATATATATATTAATGTAATAAATTCATTTATATATTTAAATATATATACAAGTATATTAGTTAGTATGAAAGTTGCGTTTAAAAAGAATCAGAAAATATCGCATGCGTCATGACTAGCTTGATGTGCGTCATGCGTCAAAAAGTTTACTCGTGTATGAGTGTGTGTATGTGTGTGCGTGTGATACACTTACTGTACGTATATTTGTTGTTACAAAGTGGGTGGCAACATTTTGATTTTATTATATTTAACTTATAATGTGTGTTTGAAAAAATTAATTGAGAAAAATGAGAATAGAATAAATAGAAAACTTTTTAAATATTTCTCACGTTATATTTTTTTTATGGAATAGATTTCACTTTTTTAGTTTTAAGGAAATTTTTTTCGTTAATTTCATTATTATAAAGAAAATAAAATTATTTTGATTGAAGCAGTGGCTTGCACCCACTCTTTTTGCATAGCATATATGTTTAAACATACCATTTTGCAAAAACTCTAATAACAATTAACCATTTTCCACTAACAGTGGCAGAGCTAGATCAACTTTGAACGTTGGCAACATCAGAATTGCGAGGCCCCTTTTATTACCGAATCATGAAAGTAAATAATTTACATTCACTAATACGACAAAGCAGGTATGAAAGTTTTATTAATAATTAAATGAAAATAAATTAATTTTTCTAAGCCTCATTCAATTCATTTGAAATTATGGAGATAATCTGTCTTGGCTCATCATACTTCTCAAGTAGGTTATAATCAATTTTAATTTTGAGAAGCTTTTTTCAGTAGAAGCTATACTGACTGGAAAGCACCAGTTCCCCATATAGTTCAGAGAAGATCTTCGTTTGATATACTTTTCATATGATTAATGTCATATATGAAATCAAGTTGCTTAAAATATCCATTAAGTGTTTTGAATCGACAGTCCGGTAACTTTTTGCGTGGCCCTATGGGCGCGAGGCCATTGCTGACGCCTAGCGCTGCCACTGTCCACTAATTTACCTCATGACCGTTACAATGCTTTTAAATATTTTCTTCTTTTTTCAATTATTCTATTTTAATATATGGAAATAAAAATGAAAGGCTTTTCAATTTGTTTTCATTTTTACTATTATTAAGCACTGTGAGTAGGTCAACTCCCTTAAACAGCAACTGTCAACCTCTCATTGCTGCTACAATTTATTTAAGTTTTCCTTTAGCTTTGTTCGTTGAAAAAAAAAAGAAAAATCTGCTGTTTAAGTGTCATTCTTTGTACTTCCCTTTCATACCAACTCATATACAACACGCACCCACACTGCAATTTTGTATTCTATTTTTGCAGCTCTTCAAATAATTTGTGCTATTCACACTTTTCATAATAAAAACTGAAGCTTCTTTGTCAACTTTTTAATGATACTTATTTTCAGCAATTTCCCTATAACATTTAATTACACAATTTATTGTTTTGTTGTTGTTGTTGTCGAATGTTGAATGTCGAATGTCATTATTATTGTTGTTGTAGTTGTTTCAAGTACTCTTGTAATTCGCAAAATGAGCATCACAACTCTAGTGTTGTTAACAACACAATTGAAATATGAAATTAAACATTTTATATTGAATTTATTTTATTTTATTTTAATTTACCTTTTAATTAAGCCGCAAAAAGTTTTGATGGCGAAATTGTTGGGTTTGTCGCGCACCAAAAACTTTTCTCGTACAAGAAGTGTCTTTACGTCTATCACAATAATGACTTCATTTGTTGCCATTTTCATTTCGTGCCAGTGTTGCTGTTTTTAAATAATAATGAAAAATAATTGAAAAATGAAATGTCTTTAATTAAAAGGCGTTGCAATAAAACGCTTTTCCAAATTAAGCAATTAAATTTAATGTGCACTTAAAAGTTTTGCAATACAAAGGAACAGCAGTAATCTACGAATTCAATTTTAATATCAGCTGGAAAACTAATTTTATCATCTGTTAAAAATAATTAGAAAATTATTGTTTATAGTTTACAACCAAATGGGAATATATAATCTTGAATTAAGCAAAAACACCTACGCAAAATTGGGTATAAGAGTGCAAAATGACGAAATTAGTTAAGAGTTATATCTTGTTCCTTATTGAAGCTTATTAAGCTAAGAGATATGTTAAATTTTTATTAAATAACACTTTAATTCTTATATAGTCCTACGGCAGGTATTACCAAGAAACTGGATTTGTCACGACGAGTTTCTTTTGGTCCATGCCACACTTGTGTAATTTTTTAGGATTAATTTTGGTGCATAAACTTTTGATACTTGCTGCAATTGATGAATTCTGCAGACTGAAAATTCGTGTACATAAACTCTGGTTGTACAGTTGTAGTTTTTTAATGGTACCATTAATTCTACCGGTACCAATAAAGTCTGTATGGTTGGATGTAGTTTCCTTTCCTTAGGACGAAGAGAGATCTATCTAACAACCGGTTGGAAAATGCATAAAGTTATAAATACAGTCAGCCAGCACAATACTCTCATTAAAGGTGTCAACCACAATTGGTCAGGACAGCTGAACCTGTGAGCCCTGGTTCCCGTGGTACCAGCTAGTTCTCTGGATCATCACTTTAACGTCTTAAAAAACCGTTGTTTTACATTTTAATGGCAATGTCCATATCAAAATCTTTAAAAAAAGAGATGTTATAACATCGTCGGAAAAAGTATGTGATGAAAAAAAAAGTTGTGTCAAAATATAGATAATAACAAAAACTATATTAAAGTTGCATTCCACGTTCTTTGAACGAACCTCAGATGTTTTAAAATACCGACGTTTATATTTTTATGACAATTATTACAGAGTCTACTTCCGTTTCAAAATGTCAAAAAACGGTAGCGCTTTAAAACTAATATTTGTTCAAAGCAAATCCATTCCCTTAACTTAGTAAACTAGTAAAGGATTAGTATTCTCTTTCTCTGAAATAATACCTAAAGCGTTCGTTATTGCGGGTGTGTATGCAATTATCGGAATGGTCAGATATTATTAATAAAGTTATAATTAATTTTGATTTTAAAAGTTAATTATAACAAAAAAAAATGATTTTCTTAACACAAACTATTTTTTAATAGAACGATTTTAGAAGAGTAATGAATTACTCAAAATTCACAACAATAAAATTTTTATTTTTAATTAATTGAATTTTTGGCTGACCATACAGCTGTTTCCAGTATTGTCAAATACCTATCATCAGTGATCTTTTTGGATCTATTTCAAATCCAAGTCCTTACAATTAATAGATTATTACTATTAAGAAGGAGACAATATATTTCTGGTTTCTACTCTAAGTACTTGTATGCATAAAAATATGCCATCATTAAACTTCGTTTTAATTTAATGAAATTTTACAGTATATAAAATAAAAATTAACGTGAAATTTTGTAAAAATTACTCGTAATTAATTAGAAAATTATAACCATTAAATCAAATGACCCCATCAAAACTATATTAAAATGTATTGAGCTTCGCTAAGCCACAAATGAAGAAATTTACAATAAATACACATTTTACTGCAAAGTTATTGCACATAGAGTTCAGTAAAAAGAAAAAGAATTCTTCTCAAAAAAAAATGGGACATTTGCGAATAAAAGGCTACGCACTTACAACAACTCTACTAATATGACAAGTAGTAAAAGAAAGGAGTCCCTGCGGGTAAACAAGGCAACCGCATCTAAACAATAAAAACCACAACTACTACTGAAATACTTCAGGCTATTTTATGGATATCAAAGTACAATTCAAGCATTTAAATGTAGCAAAGATATTTTACACCACCGACGCCACCAATGCCACCAACGTTAACAATAAGAACAACAACAACAACATCGACAAGAACAACAACAGCAACCAACAAGGGGAACATCAACATTTTGAAACATAAGCACCCCGAGCTTAACGCTCAACGCTCAATACTGAACATTGAACGTTGAATGTTCACATTCATGAGCGTTCAACGTTCAACGCTCAACGTTCAACACTCATGAATGTGAATAGCAAAAGTTAAGTAAAAGTACAAGTTACAATTTTTCCACAGGAGCTCCTTAGCATGCAGCTTTGTTTGTTTGCCTGTTTGTTAGTGTTCTGTTTATATTAGTGTTTGGGGCTAAATTGCTAGGCGAGGGCGTGTCGCAAAATCGTAAATCACTTTGAAATGGGTCGTAGTCGTCTAACAAATGAACGCAGCAGCAACAGCGGCGGCGGCGGCAGTAACATAACCAAAAACATTACTATAAATATGTACAAGGTGCTCTGTTTTGTACAGTAACGAGTATATGGTTATAATGTGTTCAATACTCTTCTCAGGCGTATAACACATCGAATACATACGCATATAGCTTATATGCCCATTGCCAATACCTTATTTTACCCGTGAACCCATGCAAAATAATCGACAGATGGCGCGACACTAAAACTGCTGCAAATAAAACTACGAGACGTAGCAGCAGCAGCAACTGCAACAACAGCAGGAGCAGTTGTAAAAACAAAAGGAACGTTAAAGGATCTCAATCAGTGCGCTGGTCAAATCAATCGCCTATAAAATTTGCCAGACAATTCATCATGTCAATATTGATTACCATTTTAATGGCTGTGCTGATGTTCAATGTGTCCATCATTTCATATCAAATGCAGTCAATAATCACTTTTTATGCTTAAGTGCGGTTGCACTGGTGTTCGGACTCGGCCCATTTAATTATAATAATTAAGCAAATTAAGTCAGAGCGCAGTGTTTGTTTATTTTACACACAAAATTTTAATTTAATCTTAAGCAAAAGTTATAATTTTAAGAAATTGCAGTTCATCAACGCTTTTTTAAATTTAATTCGAAAAATCGAAGTAAAGGTTGGAATTGTTTTTCGTTAGAATTTCATAAGTAATAAAAAAACTTGTACATTATTTGTCTGGAACGTGTCTTGTCAATTAATGTCCTATACTTAAGTTAAGAAGGCATATTTTTCACCTCATAATGCATTTTATATTTCAGAATTATGTTCAAAATTGCATTTCTTAAAATTTTTTAATGAGTATATTCGAAATCATCTATAGGGTTATTTGAAGATGATGAAGATTTTAATCTTTTCTCTAGAAGAAAATAAGAAAAGAACATAAAGCAATCTGCAATGTGGTGAATTCTGCAGTTTTCATTACTTTTAAAAGTGGTGGAAGATCTATTTATTTATTCACAAGAACACATTCAGAATAAAACATTCTACATTATATCTAAAAGTAATTAAAAATCTACTATATATGTTCAGAATAATATATACAGTCCAGGAGTTTGAAAAAAATAAGTACTAAGTTACAAAATGAAGCACCCAGAACTTTTAGTCATATTGAGTATATATGCTGACGTTGATATTTGTAATTAATTAATTTGTAATTAATTAAGTAATTAAAAATCTACTATATATGTTCAGAATAATATATACAGTCCAGGAGTTTGAAAAAAATAAGTACTAAGTTACAAAATGAAGCACCCAGAACTTTTAGTCATATTGAGTATATATGCTGACGTTGATATTTGTGAAATGTACTATTCTCTAATCTGGGAAACAATACTATATATGAAGAAAATCTTTAAAAAGACATCACCAATTATCTTATAGTATCCTTACAGGTTTGTTTAAATCAAGTATAATTATCACATTTTAAAAGATTGTTAAATCAAGTCAACAAAATTGAATCAAATTGTGCTTGAAAAGTAGTACTGAAAATGATCAGGTCAAATTGGTTTACTTTGCATTCAACACTTGTTGTCTTTTGTTGATGAGTTTGTCCGTTTTAGTCAGAATATGCTGTTGATAAATAGTTCTTTCATCACCACAGAAATTAATCGATGATGAATGCTTGTTTTTAACTCGCAGAAATAATAAATATATATATAGTAGTACATACATAATTCTCAGTTGTTCTTCTTAACTAAGAATTAGTTTGTAAATATTGAATATCTGAAACCAAGACTATGATTTCTAAAATGAAACATCTCGACCGAAGGCATTTGACTTTACTACTCAATTTCAGTATTTTGGGCGCTCTGTTTTGTTAAGATATATATTAATTTTTTTTATTGTTCCAGTTATTTTTTTTAAGATCTGTCTGCATAATTTGCGTTTATGCTTCTGCACCATATCGAAGCATAAGTAAAATAAGCGAAATTTTGGTCTGTCAAGAATTCTACATCCTAATTGCTTACTAAGTCGAAAGTAGACAAACACCACCTGCTCTGTGAGTGATTAAGTCTATGATAAAATTGAAAACATCATATGACAAAAGCTAGATAAAGCTCGATCCTACCTACCTTCAACATGGAAATACTCGCTTATAAACAATAAATTCAGTTTTATGTTTAATTCTATCGAAACAAAATAATAATCAGGAATTTGTTATCATTTGTATATGTTGATACATATATTGTTCTACATCAATATAAATTCAACTAACAACTGTGATTAAAAGAATGTAAACTTCTTGATTGTATTAATTTAATCTATCAATAATAAAAGCCAAAGTGGAATATTCAAGTACCTTAATAATTATATGTGAGAAGTATTTATTTATTTTAGTTAAAATTCAATTAATTTTAATTTACACTTGCAATTGCAATTTATTATTTAAATAACGAATATTTTATTTATTATTTTTATTTTTGAAACGGGCTAATCGGTCAATTGTTCAAATAATGCAAAACTTTTTAAATTATTATTAAAAATTATACTTAATGATATTACCCACTTCAACTCCATTTTGTAATAATAAATACATAATCACGTATATAACTCAATACTGCGAAGATGCGAATTATTATCGTGCCAATTTATAATTCATTTTTGCACAAATCCACAGTAGCACTTGGCAACTCTAAAATCATATAGTTGCACCACACAATTTGAGTAATAATAGCTCTGAGTGGCTTTTTTTAATCGAACCACTCATTGCCAAAGGCTTCAGAAATTTCTTTAGACTTCATTTAAACTTCAAAATCAACAGACATGCTGCTGACTGATAACTACAACTCTGCACGTACACCAGTGCACCACAATGGGAAAGAAACGCAGACACGCTATGTGCCGCATACTAACACCACACACTGCACCCTCTTGCAAAGGTTGGAGCACAAACACTGTGCTGGAGCAATTGAGGGAGTGACGTGTTGAGTGCAAGTCTTGTACCATCATTGCCAACATCTCTCTGTTGGCAGAAGATTGTGACAGAAGTTAAAGGATTGCAGTAGTTGCTGCTGCTGCTGCTGCGACGGCTTCAGCTTCAGCTCGTTGTTGCTGCAACGCACAGATCTTGTTGTGCAACCCAAACCTATGTTTAAATATAAGAGGGTGCCAACATGTGCACATTGTGTGAATTACAACCTTTTTCATTGCACTTAATTATTGTAATTTATTATTTTATATACAATAATTTTTGATGGGTAGCATTCAACGCGCTGATGAAATGTCGAATTTGCAAATCAGAAATGCTCGAAAAAAGCAAAAATGGCAAAATTGAAAAAAAAGTGTGGAATAAAAACGAAGTAAAAGGAGTGAGCGGCAGTGGCGGCAGTGGCGGCAGTGGCGGCAGCAGTTGAGAATTTTCGTAATTGATCGATTACCACTCGAGGCGGAAAATAAAATTAATGTAATTACAGTGTTGGGGAGGTGCAAGCTACTGTTTCATTGACCAACTCTCATGCTCTATAAACTGTTTAGGTTTCTTATGGGAAGTGCCAAATACTTTAACTAAATATACATTTTATTAAAGCACACATGCAAATTAATCGGTACTGCCCGCTTCTAATGCGTTTTAACTTACAAGTAATAAAATTATAGAAACTGATAAATTGGTTCTTTGTAAAATAATTTTACTATGAAGACTGATTTCATTTGTCATTGGCACAAGTCGAATACTTTCAACTGTAATTACTTATAATTGCTATTAATTACCAACCATACCACAACTATAATTAATTGAATTAGTTTTGCTGATCTTTGCACAATAAATTCTATGCGAAATGAGCAACATTTACTGCAGTGCAATTGCTATGCAATTTATTGTAAAACAAATTCGAAGGAAACAGTTGAGCAAAAACTCGGTATTGAATTTAAATTAGCTTACGAGTCTCTTTCTTGGTAAAGCTTCAGCGCCATTTTTTCTTTCTACCCATAAACATTTGTATCGATGGAAGATATGTGAACGATATGTATATGACGCTTACCGATACCTACCGACTATCGAACAACCAAACTGAAATCGGTTAAGCAAACTTCAAATAAATGAATTTTTCCAGTTCTTTAACGACTCCGACTGGTTGTCCACAATTTCGCTTTCCAATTTTTGCTTACTTCAACTTAAATACATCTGTGCTGCCACTGCCACCACTGCCGCATTCGTACAGATGCATGTGGAGCATATCCAGCAACATGTCCAGAACAATTAATTATCATGCCGAATGTAGAATTTCTACGTTATTCGTACACAAACCCGTAATTATCGTTCGATACCAATCGAAAGACACAAAATTTATTATTTCGAATTAATAAATTTTATTTTCACATTTTTTCTTCATCTGCTACATTTTTCTGCGATCTGAATTTGAATTAAAAATTTGTTATCTTTTTCGAAATGTTAAAATATTTTTGCAAAAACCGTTTTTGCAATAATTGCGCCAACAATATTAACAACAAGTAAAATTTAGTGTAATGAAGTAATAATTCACTTAAAAATTATTATCTATTTCAAATGTTCAAATATTCATGTGATTGTTGTACCACACAACCGAGTCAGTATAACAAAAACTATAAAAGAAACTAATTTTAATTAATTTTTGTGTAACTTTAACAACACAAGACTTTTATTTGTTACGTTTTTAGGAGTTGATCAAGGTAATGGGTTAACCATAAACCAGTTAGCCCTTTCAATATTATGTATCCAGCGAAAATTCGATGTCATAATACCCTTATTGTCAAGGGCAAACTAACTACATACATATGTTTAGATCCCGAGGCAGTGGTTCACATTGTGTTAGAAAAATTATTGGAAAAGGTGTGAAAACAATAAGCATCTTACTTACTTAACTAAATGACCATAACAACCTATTACGAGGTCTAGGGCTGACGGAGGTTGTCTCTCCGGACGCCTCGGCTGTGCGTGCATCTTCTCCAGTCATATACATAAATTGTGGTTATTGCTTCCGCAACTCTATCACTCCACTGGAGACATGGTCTTCCTCTACATCTTCTTCCTCTAAATACTATTTCAAATTCCTTTTTCGCTGGAACATTGTTATCTATTCTCACAATATGAAGAATGTTAATTTGCTGATTTAAGTCAATTATCATCTAGTCATTTCAAATTAATTTATCGAACTCAAATAATGGTCCGTTGTGATACCTCAGATTATCGTTGTTCATACAGAGACTAAAGATCAGCGTGTGCTATACAGCGCTGTTTAACATGACTCCTCTATTCAAATCTAAGAGTACCAAATAGGCAAGTCTATGAACTTGGTCAAGTCTCAGAATTTGTGGAATGACTGCTCTGTTACGTCGATAAGAAAAGAGACCCCAAAGATTTTAAGTCTTGGTATGGATCATTCTGTGTAAAAGTTTACAAGTAACTATATGCTAATTGCATTTTTAGACTTCTGTATTTAAATCGACAAACATGAAGCAATATTTGGCATTTGTTATCAAAAATTTGCAAAAAAAATTTATTCAAAATTTATTCAAAATCCATACAAAATGCGTATAAAATCTGTAAACAATTCATTTCAAAATTTGCTAAAGAGTTTCGATAAGACCGCGATAACTTCATTAATTTAGTATTACATCACAGAAACTGGTTTGGAATTGAAAATACGGAATCATACAGAAAATATTAAACGTTTGTCCATACAAATTCAACTACATCCAATTAAGTCCAATTACATCCAATATCAAATGTATTGTATAAAAATGTAGGGACCGTAAAGATTTAAGAATTAAATGCGTTAAACAGTATATTGAGGATAACACTCTTAATCTTTTATCTAGAAGCTCACTCGAATAAAGACCTAAGTAGTCAGATTAGACAAAAACAAAACGAAAAGCCTTTCAGGCATCACCAAACCTGCAGTTCGTGTACTTACTAGAGTACTAACGGCGCACTGTGCCTATACTCCAACGGTGGTTAATTCCAACAAATGGATTATGCAAGAGTTGCCAAGATGAAAAGGAGGTAGAATCTATCAACTACTTCCCGTGCCTCTGTCCAGGACTTCAGATAAGGCCATTTTAATGTCTTGGAGATCGCTTTTTCACTGTCTTGGAAGAAATAACGAAAGCAAACTTATCGGATTTCCTCAACTTCATCTGGAAAACCAAATGGTTTAACCAGAGTAACAAAAGTTAGCAACTAGCCTCTGCCGGCATAATTTTTGAGGGCATCACAATGGGCAATATATGCCTCCGGGTAGAAGTGCTCACAACTGTCATCACGCGCCTTCTAAACCTAACCTAACCTAACCTAACCTAACCTAAGTAGTCTAAAATCAAATAGCAACTTTATTATCTCTGGCAGATACATGGGACTTTAAACATTCTTTTATAAATAGGAAATAATAAACTTTAACTGTGTATTTCGAAATCCACCGCAGTATAGTAAATGATTCATAAATGAAATCACCACCATAAGAGAGTTTAAATATTCGAATTCATTATCCTTGAGTAGTTTATTAATAGAACATAATAATAGCACGTTATTTTAATATATTCCAATAATATTATTGGAATACATAACATAATACATAACGTAAGAACATGTAAACCCTTGACATAAGTTGTTCTTTAGTCACAAAAGTCACTCATACGACACAGTAGTTTAAAATTTTTTAAATCTGTCACATTGAATTACAATATTATCAAATTAATAATGTTAAAATTAAATATTTTGACTTAAGTATAATTTTAATACTTAAAGAATTCTTTTAACATTTGAAAACCCTTTGATGGCAGGATTGCCATAAAAACTTTTTTTCCCTGACAAAAGAAAAATTCTATAAAACAATCGAAAAGAAAACACTTAGA
>NC_051846.1:197199664-197210731 GCF_002237135.1 Teleopsis dalmanni
AAGTGTCTTTACGTCTATCACAATAATGACTTCATTTGTTGCCATTTTCATTTCGTGCCAGTGTTGCCGTTTTTAAATAATAATGAAAAATAATTGAAAAATGAAATGTCTTTAATTAAAAGGCGTTGCAATAAAACGCTTTTCCAAATTAAGCAATTAAATTTAATGTGCACTTAAAAGTTTTGCAATACAAAGGAACAGCAGTAATCTACGAATTCAATTTTAATATCAGCTGGAAAACTAATTTTATCATCTGTTAAAAATAATTAGAAAATTATTGTTTATAGTTTACAACTAAATGGAAATATATAATCTTGAATTAAGTAAAAACACCTACGTAAAATTGGGTATAAGAGTGCAAAATGACGGAATTAGTTAAGAGTTATATCTTGTTCCTTATTGAAGCTTATTAAGCTAAGAGATATGTTAAATTTTTATTAAATAACACTTAAATTCCTATATAGTCCTACGGCAGGTATTACCAAGAAACTGGATTCGTCACGACGAGTTTCTTTTGGTCCATGCCACACTTGTGTAATTTTTAAGGATTAATTTTGGTGCATAAACTTTTGATACTTGCTGTAATTGATGAATTCTGCAGACTGAAAATTCATATACATAAACTCTGGTTGTACGCTAGTAGTTTTTTAATGGTACCATTAATTCTACCGGTACCAATAAAGCCTGTATGGTTGGATATAGTTTCCTTTCCTTAGGACGAAGAGAGATCTATCTAACAACCGGTTGGAAAATGCATAAAGTTATAAATACAGTCAGCCAGCACAATACTCTCATTAAAGGTGTCAACCACAATTGGTCAGGACAGCTGAACCTGTGGGCCCTGGTTCCCGTGCTACCAGATAGTTCTCTGGATCATCACTTTAACATCTTAAAAAACCGTTGTTTTACATTTTTATGGCAGTTTCCATATCAAAATCTTTAAAAAAAAGCGATGTTATAACATCGTCGAAAAAAGTATGTGATGAAAAATAAAGTTGTGTCAAAATATAGATAATAACAAAAATTATATTAAAGTTGCATTCCACGTTCTTTGAACGAAAACTCAGATATTTTAAAATACCGACGTTTATATTTTTATGGCAATTATTACAGAGTCTACTTCCGTTTCAAAATGTCAAAAAACGGTAGCGCTTTAAAACTAATATTTGTTCAAAACAAACCGCTTCCCTTAACTTAGTAAACTAGTAAAGGATTAGTATTCTCTTTCTTTTAAATACTACCTAAAGCGTTCGTTATTGCGGGTGTGTATGCAATTATCGGAATGGTCAGATATTATTAATAAAATTATAATTAATTTTGATTTTAAAAGATAATTTAACAAAAAAAAAATGATTTACCATACTTAACACAAACTATTTTTTAATAGAAAGATTTTAGAAGAGTAATGAATTACTCAAAATTCACAATAATAAAATTTTTATTTTTAATTAATTGAATTTTTGGCTGACCATACAGCTGTTTCCTGTATTGTCAAATACCTATCATTAGTGATTTTTTTGGATCTATTTCAAATCCAAGTCCTTACAATTAATAGATTATTACTGTTAAGAATGAGACAATATATTTCTGGTTTCTACTCTAAGTACTTGTATGCATAAAAATATGCCATCATTAAACTTCGTTTTAATTTAATGAAACTTTACAGTACACAAAATAAAAATTAAAGTGAAATTTTGTAAAAATTACTCGTAATTAATTAGAAAATTATAACCATTAAATCAAATGACCCCATCAAAATTATATTAAAATGTATTGAACTTCGCTAAGCCACAAATGAAGAAATTTACAATAAATACACATTTCACTGCAAAGTTATTGCACAAAGAGTTCAGTAAAAAGAAAAAGAATTCTTCTCAAAAAAAAAATGGGACATTTGAGAATAAAAGGCTACGCACTTACAACAACTCTACTAATATGACAAGTAGTAAAAGAAAGGAGTCCCTGCGGGTAAACAAGGCAACCGCATCTAAACAATAAAAACCACAACTACTACTGAAATACTTCAGGCTATTTTATGGATATCAAAGTACAATTCAAGCATTTAAATGTAGCAAAGATATTTTACACCACCGACGCCACCAATGCCACCAACGTTAACAATAAGAACAACAACATCGACAAGAACAACAACAGCAACCAACAAGGGGAACATCAACATTTTGAAACATAAGCACCCCGAGCTTAACGCTCAACGCTCAATACTGAACATTGAACGTTGAATGTTCACATTCATGAGCGTTCAACGTTCAACGCTCAACGTTCAACACTCATGAATGTGAATAGCAAAAGTTAAGTAAAAGTACAAGTTACAATTTTTCCACAGGAGCTCCTTAGCATGCAGCTTTGTTTGTTTGCCTGTTTGTTAGTGTTCTGTTTATATTAGTGTTTGGGGCTAAATTGCTAGGCGAGGGCGTGTCGCAAAATCGTAAATCACTTTGAAATGGGTCGTAGTCGTCTAACAAATGAACGCAGCAGCAACAGCGGCGACGGCGGCAGTAACATAACCAAAAACATTACTATAAATATGTACAAGGTGCTCTGTTTTGTACAGTAACGAGTATATGGTTATAATGTGCTCAATACTCTTCTCAGGCGTATAACACATCGAATACATACGCATATAGCTTATATGCCCATTGCCAATACCTTACTTTACCCGTGAACCCATGCAAAATAATCGACAGATGGCGCGACACTAAAACTGCTGCAAATAAAACTACGAGACGTAGCAGCAGCAGCAACTGCAACAACAGCAGGAGCAGTTGTAAAAACAAAAGTAACGTTAAAGGATCTCAATCAGTGCGCTGGTCAAATCAATCGCCTATAAAATTTGCCAGACAATTCATCATGTCAATATTGATTACCATTTTAATGGCTGTGCTGATGTTCAATGTGTCCATCATTTCATATCAAATGCAGTCAATAATCGCTTTTTATGCTTAAGTGCGGTTGCACTGGTGTTCGGACTCGGCCCATTTAATTATAATAATTAAGCAAATTAAGTCAGAGCGCAGTGTTTGTTTATTTTACACACAAAATTTTAATTTAATCTTAAACAAAAGTTATAATTTTAAGAAATTGCAGTTCATCAACGCTTTTTGAAATTTAATTCGAAAATCGAAGTAAAGGAAGGAATTGTTTTTCGTTAGAATTTCATAAGTAATAAAAAAACTTGTACATTATTTGTCTGGAACGTGTCTTGTCAATTAATGTCCTATACTTAAGTCAAGAAGGCATATTTTTCACCTCATAATGCATTTTATATCTCAGAATTATGTTCAAAATTGCATTTCTTAAAATTTTTTAATGAGTGTATTCGAAATCAGCTATAGGTATATTTGAAGATAATGAAGATTTTAATCTTTTCTCTAGAAGAAAATAAGAAAAAAAACATAAAGCAATCTGCAATGTGGTGAATTCTGCAGTTTTCATTACTTTTAAAAGTAGTGGAAGATCTATTTATTTATCCACAATAAAACATTCAGAATAAAACATTCTACATTATGGCAAAAAATAATTAAAAATCTAATATATATGTTCAGAATATTATATACAGTCAAGGAGTTTGAAAAAAATAAGTACCAAGTTACAAAATGAAGCACCCAGAATTTTTAGTCATATTGAGTATATATGCTGACGTTGATATTTGTGAAATGTACTATTCTCTAATCTGGGAAACAATACTATATATGAAGAAAATCTTTAAAAAGACATCACCAATTATCTTATAGTATCTTTACAGGTTTGTTTAAATCAAGTATAATTATCGCATTTTAAAAGATAGTTAAATGAAGTCAACAAAAATGAATCAAATTGTGCTTGAAAAGTAGTACTGAAAATGATCAGGTCTAATTGGTTTACTTTGCATGCAACAGTTGTTGTCTTTTGTTGATGAGTTTGTCCGTTTTAGTCAGAATATGCTGTTGACAAATAGTTCTTTCATCACCACAGAAATTAATCGATGATGAATGCTTGTTTTTAACTCGCAGAAATAATACACAGTGGCGTCGCTAGGCGTCAGCGATGTCGGCGACCGCCGACGGCCTCGCGCCCATAGGGGCCTCGCAGAAATTTACCGACTGTGAATTCTAAGTACTTAATAAATATTTTGAGCAATTTTGTTTGATAATGGCATTAACCATATTCGAAGTATTCCCGAATGTTTATATAGTAACCAGATTCATGTTCACAGTTCCAGTCAGTATAGCTTTGACGGAAAGAAGCTTCTTAAAGTTAAAATTGATTAAGACGTACTACAAAAGTATGATGATCCAAGAGAAACTATCTCCATTGGAAATTCTATAAATGGGAGCAAAAATAGCAGCTGGCGCAAATTATGATATAATTTTAAAAAGAATTGAGTTAGGCTAAAAGTAGGAAAAATCATTTACTTTAATTTGTGTTTATTTTAAATTGATTAGCAATAAAACTTTCAATCATGATTTGTCGTATTAGTGAATGTAACTTATTTACTTTCCAACTGGGTTATAAAGGGGGCCTCGCAATTCTGATGTCGCCGCCGTGCAGAGTTGGTCTAGCTCCGCCACTGATAATACATATATATATAGTAGTACATACTTAATTCTCAGTTGTTCTTCTTAACCAAGAATTAGTTTGTAAATATTGAATATCTGAAAACAAGACTATGATTTCTAAAATGAAACATCACGACCAAAGGCATTTGACTTTAATACTCAATTTCAGTATTTTGGGCGCTCTGTTTTGTTGAGATATATATTAATTTTTTTTATTGTTCCAGTTTTTTTTTTTAAGATCTGTCTGCATAATTTGTGTTTATGCTTCTGCACCATATCGAAGCATAAGTAAAATAAGCGTAATTTTGGTCTGTCAAGAATTCTACATCCTAATTGCTTACTAAGTCGAAAGTAGACAAACACCACCTGCTCTGTGAGTGATTAAGTCTATAACAAAATTGAAAACATCACATGACAAAAGCTAGATAAAGCTCGATCCATCTACCTTTAACATGGAAATGCTCGCTTATACATATATTGTTCTACATCAATATAAATTCAACTAACAACTGTGATTAAAAGAATGTAAACTTCTTGATTGTATTAATTTAATCTATCAATAATAAAAGCCAAAGTGGAATATTCAAGTACCTTAATAATTATATGTGAGAAGTATTTATTTATTTTAGTTAAAATTCAATTAATTTTAATTTACACTTGCAATTGCAATTTATTATTTAAATAACGAATATTTTATTTATTATTTTTATTTTTGAAACGGGCTAATCGGTCAATTGTTCAAATAATGCAAAACTTTTTAAATTATTATTAAAAATTATACTTAATGATATTACCCACTTCAACTCCATTTTGTAATAATAAATACATAATCACGTATATAACTCAATACTGCGAAGATGCGAATTATTATCGTGCCAATTTATAATTCATTTTTGCACAAATCCACAGTAGCACTTGGCAACTCTAAAATCATATAGTTGCACCACACAATTTGAGTAATAATAGCTCTGAGTGGCTTTTTTTAATCGAACCACTCATTGCCAAAGGCTTCAGAAATTTCTTTAGACTTCATTTAAACTTCAAAATCAACAGACATGCTGCTGACTGATAACTACAACTCTGCACGTACACCAGTGCACCACAATGGGAAAGAAACGCAGACAC
Source organism: Teleopsis dalmanni (assembly GCF_002237135.1). NCBI lineage: Eukaryota > Metazoa > Arthropoda > Insecta > Diptera > Diopsidae > Teleopsis > Teleopsis dalmanni. The sequence goes on from NC_051846.1 coordinate 197,205,346, forward strand.
GCTATGTGCCGCATACTAACACCACACACTGCACCCTCTTGCAAAGGTTGGAGCACAAACACTGTGCTGGAGCAATTGAGGGAGTGACGTGTTGAGTGCAAGTCTTGTACCATCATTGCCAACATCTCTCTGTTGGCAGAAGATTGTGACAGAAGTTAAAGGATTGCAGTAGTTGCTGCTGCTGCTGCTGCGACGGCTTCAGCTTCAGCTCGTTGTTGCTGCAACGCACAGATCTTGTTGTGCAACCCAAACCTATGTTTAAATATAAGAGGGTGCCAACATGTGCACATTGTGTGAATTACAACCTTTTTCATTGCACTTAATTATTGTAATTTATTATTTTATATACAATAATTTTTGATGGGTAGCATTCAACGCGCTGATGAAATGTCGAATTTGCAAATCAGAAATGCTCGAAAAAAGCAAAAATGGCAAAATTGAAAAAAAAGTGTGGAATAAAAACGAAGTAAAAGGAGTGAGCGGCAGTGGCGGCAGTGGCGGCAGTGGCGGCAGCAGTTGAGAATTTTCGTAATTGATCGATTACCACTCGAGGCGGAAAATAAAATTAATGTAATTACAGTGTTGGGGAGGTGCAAGCTACTGTTTCATTGACCAACTCTCATGCTCTATAAACTGTTTAGGTTTCTTATGGGAAGTGCCAAATACTTTAACTAAATATACATTTTATTAAAGCACACATGCAAATTAATCGGTACTGCCCGCTTCTAATGCGTTTTAACTTACAAGTAATAAAATTATAGAAACTGATAAATTGGTTCTTTGTAAAATAATTTTACTATGAAGACTGATTTCATTTGTCATTGGCACAAGTCGAATACTTTCAACTGTAATTACTTATAATTGCTATTAATTACCAACCATACCACAACTATAATTAATTGAATTAGTTTTGCTGATCTTTGCACAATAAATTCTATGCGAAATGAGCAACATTTACTGCAGTGCAATTGCTATGCAATTTATTGTAAAACAAATTCGAAGGAAACAGTTGAGCAAAAACTCGGTATTGAATTTAAATTAGCTTACGAGTCTCTTTCTTGGTAAAGCTTCAGCGCCATTTTTTCTTTCTACCCATAAACATTTGTATCGATGGAAGATATGTGAACGATATGTATATGACGCTTACCGATACCTACCGACTATCGAACAACCAAACTGAAATCGGTTAAGCAAACTTCAAATAAATGAATTTTTCCAGTTCTTTAACGACTCCGACTGGTTGTCCACAATTTCGCTTTCCAATTTTTGCTTACTTCAACTTAAATACATCTGTGCTGCCACTGCCACCACTGCCGCATTCGTACAGATGCATGTGGAGCATATCCAGCAACATGTCCAGAACAATTAATTATCATGCCGAATGTAGAATTTCTACGTTATTCGTACACAAACCCGTAATTATCGTTCGATACCAATCGAAAGACACAAAATTTATTATTTCGAATTAATAAATTTTATTTTCACATTTTTTCTTCATCTGCTACATTTTTCTGCGATCTGAATTTGAATTAAAAATTTGTTATCTTTTTCGAAATGTTAAAATATTTTTGCAAAAACCGTTTTTGCAATAATTGCGCCAACAATATTAACAACAAGTAAAATTTAGTGTAATGAAGTAATAATTCACTTAAAAATTATTATCTATTTCAAATGTTCAAATATTCATGTGATTGTTGTACCACACAACCGAGTCAGTATAACAAAAACTATAAAAGAAACTAATTTTAATTAATTTTTGTGTAACTTTAACAACACAAGACTTTTATTTGTTACGTTTTTAGGAGTTGATCAAGGTAATGGGTTAACCATAAACCAGTTAGCCCTTTCAATATTATGTATCCAGCGAAAATTCGATGTCATAATACCCTTATTGTCAAGGGCAAACTAACTACATACATATGTTTAGATCCCGAGGCAGTGGTTCACATTGTGTTAGAAAAATTATTGGAAAAGGTGTGAAAACAATAAGCATCTTACTTACTTAACTAAATGACCATAACAACCTATTACGAGGTCTAGGGCTGACGGAGGTTGTCTCTCCGGACGCCTCGGCTGTGCGTGCATCTTCTCCAGTCATATACATAAATTGTGGTTATTGCTTCCGCAACTCTATCACTCCACTGGAGACATGGTCTTCCTCTACATCTTCTTCCTCTAAATACTATTTCAAATTCCTTTTTCGCTGGAACATTGTTATCTATTCTCACAATATGAAGAATGTTAATTTGCTGATTTAAGTCAATTATCATCTAGTCATTTCAAATTAATTTATCGAACTCAAATAATGGTCCGTTGTGATACCTCAGATTATCGTTGTTCATACAGAGACTAAAGATCAGCGTGTGCTATACAGCGCTGTTTAACATGACTCCTCTATTCAAATCTAAGAGTACCAAATAGGCAAGTCTATGAACTTGGTCAAGTCTCAGAATTTGTGGAATGACTGCTCTGTTACGTCGATAAGAAAAGAGACCCCAAAGATTTTAAGTCTTGGTATGGATCATTCTGTGTAAAAGTTTACAAGTAACTATATGCTAATTGCATTTTTAGACTTCTGTATTTAAATCGACAAACATGAAGCAATATTTGGCATTTGTTATCAAAAATTTGCAAAAAAAATTTATTCAAAATTTATTCAAAATCCATACAAAATGCGTATAAAATCTGTAAACAATTCATTTCAAAATTTGCTAAAGAGTTTCGATAAGACCGCGATAACTTCATTAATTTAGTATTACATCACAGAAACTGGTTTGGAATTGAAAATACGGAATCATACAGAAAATATTAAACGTTTGTCCATACAAATTCAACTACATCCAATTAAGTCCAATTACATCCAATATCAAATGTATTGTATAAAAATGTAGGGACCGTAAAGATTTAAGAATTAAATGCGTTAAACAGTATATTGAGGATAACACTCTTAATCTTTTATCTAGAAGCTCACTCGAATAAAGACCTAAGTAGTCAGATTAGACAAAAACAAAACGAAAAGCCTTTCAGGCATCACCAAACCTGCAGTTCGTGTACTTACTAGAGTACTAACGGCGCACTGTGCCTATACTCCAACGGTGGTTAATTCCAACAAATGGATTATGCAAGAGTTGCCAAGATGAAAAGGAGGTAGAATCTATCAACTACTTCCCGTGCCTCTGTCCAGGACTTCAGATAAGGCCATTTTAATGTCTTGGAGATCGCTTTTTCACTGTCTTGGAAGAAATAACGAAAGCAAACTTATCGGATTTCCTCAACTTCATCTGGAAAACCAAATGGTTTAACCAGAGTAACAAAAGTTAGCAACTAGCCTCTGCCGGCATAATTTTTGAGGGCATCACAATGGGCAATATATGCCTCCGGGTAGAAGTGCTCACAACTGTCATCACGCGCCTTCTAAACCTAACCTAACCTAACCTAACCTAACCTAAGTAGTCTAAAATCAAATAGCAACTTTATTATCTCTGGCAGATACATGGGACTTTAAACATTCTTTTATAAATAGGAAATAATAAACTTTAACTGTGTATTTCGAAATCCACCGCAGTATAGTAAATGATTCATAAATGAAATCACCACCATAAGAGAGTTTAAATATTCGAATTCATTATCCTTGAGTAGTTTATTAATAGAACATAATAATAGCACGTTATTTTAATATATTCCAATAATATTATTGGAATACATAACATAATACATAACGTAAGAACATGTAAACCCTTGACATAAGTTGTTCTTTAGTCACAAAAGTCACTCATACGACACAGTAGTTTAAAATTTTTTAAATCTGTCACATTGAATTACAATATTATCAAATTAATAATGTTAAAATTAAATATTTTGACTTAAGTATAATTTTAATACTTAAAGAATTCTTTTAACATTTGAAAACCCTTTGATGGCAGGATTGCCATAAAAACTTTTTTTCCCTGACAAAAGAAAAATTCTATAAAACAATCGAAAAGAAAACACTTAGAGATTCATTCAAATATTTGACGACGAAACTCAACGAAAACAAAGGGGATAAAGAAATATCCTATACAAAAGTAGAACAGCAAACAGCATGGCTCAGCAATTTCATCGAAATTAACTCAAAAAGGGCGTGGCATTTCGAAACATATATATTCATGTCGCTACAAACGCATAAACAAGCAATAGGACTTCATGTGTACGAACGCGGGTGCTGTCAACATTTTCACGCAACGCAACCAAAATGAGAAATATGTCAACCAAAATGAGTGGAAATGTTGTCAATGAAACAACAGCAACAATAAAGAAAAAACAATACCAACAACAACCACAACCACAGAAATAAAACCACATAAAAACATTTTCCGCTTTAGTTGTTGTAGTTGTTTTCAATTAATTTTTATGATGCTGTCAGCAAAATTGAAAACAAAATCAAAAGAAAAAAGAGAAATAGTATCCAAAATAAGTGGGTTTCATTGTGCGACTTTTAATGAGTATCGAAATTGTGCTCACAAATCCTTTTCCTTGTACCACTTCCTCTCTACTTTATGTTCGAAGTGATATAGTTTTAATGCACATTTCGACTAAAACACAATTTAAATACTAATTTAAGCCTCGAATGTGTGACGTGATGCCACATTTATTACATTGCATCCATCAATAAAAGTGTCACAGCCTTTTTTATTGTAATTTTTTTAATTCATTATTGTTGTTGTTGTTGTTGTTATGATGGTATCAAAATTGGAGCTGCAATGACGTCGTTTTTTTTTCTCAGTGTGGTTCATGATTTGTTGTGACAGGTTTTGACATATGTCAGCGCTTTCATAAATTTAATTGACTCAGTACGTGTGTGTTTTATTGTTGAGTATTTGTTTTATGTCAGTTTATTTGTCTGAGTGACTAACCGAACAGATTTTCGAGACAGAGTGTATAGAATCACTAAACCGATTGATTTCAATCATATATTCATTTGAATGAGTTATTTTCTTTAAACATTTAAATTATAATCTTTATAATAAATATGTTCAGTCTCCACAAAAAGGTGTACAATTTAAAATTAATTATTGGTTATTTATTAATTAACTATAAATTATATACTATGTTAATATGTATTTTATTAAATTAAGTATACACTTAGTAATTTCTTGATAAATCAACATATTGCTTATTAGTTTCTGATGACTGGAAATAGATAAGTTAGATCTGCCTTTATGACGGCCGTCACATATCTATACAATCTAGTGCAGCTGATATTAGATTTAAAAAAAAAAGTATTATATATGATTAATACATTCAGCATGTGCCGCACTTGAGAAGTTTTTTGGGATTATTTTTGTTGTCTTAATGTTTAATATCTCTACACTTAATGGTTTCATTTGATTAAAAATCCATATAGATG
>NC_051846.1:197210831-197218222 GCF_002237135.1 Teleopsis dalmanni
GATTAACAGTTACTGGGTTTAGACAGATATTCATAGGATTTCAAATTCACGCAATCCAGACTATACTGTATATGTATGGTCTATGTCGACTTTGGCACTAAAAAATTACTATCTTGAATTTATTTAAATCTAGCATATGAGAATAACAACAGAGGAGATCAATCATATTCATAGTGCTCTACTCCAATACGACCCAATGCCCCGTTTATTCTTCTTATAAGACATGATATAATATACGTATAAGTATTCTTGTACATATTAACATTTGTGTAATATATATGAAAACTATACTGTGTTTTGATTGTTTGTATATGATATAAAGACACATACTTATATTAGTTTATATTTTATATTAGTAAATTTTATTAAGTTTTTCGCAACCATTTCATTAAATCAATGCTACAGATAGATTTCTGATAAGAAGATAATCGTTATTAACTAACTTTTGGAATTTTTTTCAAATTAATATACAAACGAAGATTTGATTTTAAAAACATTCTTTGTTGAAGAAAGCTTCATCGTTCAACTCCTATTCTAAATTTTAACCTCTTCTTTAGTACCTTAATAAACTTATTTTATTATTAACTAAGAATTTTTCTACAAAAATATTTTAATTTACATTAAAAAAATTGATTATTTCATTAATATCCTACAAATGAATTATTTTGTTCTATAAAAACTTAGCCTATTTGCTCGTATTTTCAAGAAAATAAAATCATTGAGTATAATTTATAAACAAATTATTTTTTAATTTAATTGATAATATTAGAAACTAAAAAACTCAATTATAAAATAAAATGTTTTATCTACACTGAAGATGCTCTACAAAGTAGTCTGATATATTTGTATTGAAATATTTTTTTAAAATATAAACAAATATTTTAACAATAACTTACTATGTGTTACTTATTAATAACTTAAGTTCTTAAATAACAACATTAAGCCCGGTTAAATTAAGTTTTAGTAAAAAAATGAATAAACTGCAAAATATGTTATAACATTTAGTACAAAAAGCGAACTGTTTAAGAATTTTTGATCAACATCGTCAAAAAAAGTTCTGTTCATATCGAAATAATCGACTCCATTATAAGTTTGAGTGCCTATACTATTCTTATTCCAAGGATCTATGATCATCATCGGCACAAATAACTGTTAAGATCTCGGTAATATGCTATATTGGATGCTTAAGTTTAACACTTAATCCAAAAATCTATGATCATCATTGTCACAATAGTTATATTAAAATCCCAGTACTCCCAGTACTGTCTAAATCCTTATTCTACTATTAGTTAAAATGAGAACACTACTTTCAGTCACACTTACCGGATTAACTTGTGGCTTCTGCAGATGAGAGGCTATGTTCGTTATATTCATACCCATCGTTGGTATTTGAGAACCGTAAAGTTGTCCAGCCGTCGGTGTCATGTCGGTTAACATTTTTCAAGGATTTTTATTTATTTTTTGTGGGTATCTTAACAAATAGTTTGATTTAAGTATTGTTTGAATTTAATAAGTAAAGTATTATATTTTTTGTTTTGAAAATTGTGCAATGTAGCAACACTTTTCAAGGATTAAATTTTATTTTATATAAAAGAAATTTCAAGTCACATCACTTCGTTATAGAAATATCTTCTGGATACTGCCTCACTTCAACAATCAATCAAAGAAAATAATTCTTTTGACACTAAACTTTTGTTCGGCAATTCTTTTAATTATTGCACATAATTTGTTAAATAAATTATTTGGCATGTGATATGGGTTGTTTATTGTTAAATTTTAATCTTTTGTTTTTTATTATTTTTTTTATTCTTAAACAATTCAACAATTCAAAATGAAATGATTCGATTTTCCTTTGTTAACACTGAAATTAGAAGATATTTTTATTTTGTCTGCCGGTCGGTCAGTTTATGTGAAAATCTTGCTTATTTGCGTCACAGTTTGCCAATTGATTGTGATTTTTTAGAGTTTGTTGTTGTGTTTGTTTTCGTTGCAATTTGTTGTTGTGTTGCAAGATATGTCGAAGACAATGCATTCAATCTGTTGTTGCACTTTTTGAGATTTTCTTTCTTTACCTTTATGTGCTATTTTTCAAAGAGAATGTAAATCTACTAAGGAAAATATTGGTGAAATACCGAAGGCAGTCAAAAATGTGGCTATTGCTATAATGAAAATTTTTTTGAGTTATATTCGTCAAAAGTGCCAAGCGTTGACAGGTAGTAAAGCATGCAGCACAGCGTGGTGCTACTTTTTACACTTTCCTTGAAAGAATTTTACTTCCTTGCTTTCACTGCTGATACGAGTGAGTATAGTTAAATGCAGCGTTAAAAGAAAAGCACAGGATGCTATTAAATTTTGATTTAAAAAAAAATTGTACAATAATTTTTTTTTCTGAAATTCCTTTAAAACTTTTCTTAAAATATACATGTGCACATTTGTCCGTCGTCAAAAAAAAATATTACAATTTTTGTATATATTTTATTTTAAAGTTATTTTAATTTTTATATTTTTATTTTGTAGAATATTCCATTCATTTGTATTTTGTAAAAAATTTTTACTTGTTTGCTACTGTATTTCGCGACGCGTCACTCACGCTTCATGTACAGTAAAGTCACCTTGTTCGATATTCGTTATTCGTTATTCAGTTGCATAAATTTAATTTGTGCAAAGAATCCGCGCAAAATTCACGTCGTCGTAGCTGAACGTTCATATACTTGCAACTGTTTCGCGTCGATATGACAGCACACAAAAAGCTTTTAACAAACAAACAAATAAGAGAAAACAGCAACAAATACAACAACTACCACACCAACAACACGAATAACACGAACAACAACGACTACAATAATGCAAACACAAACACAAATACAATAGCATTGGCATTAGCTACAACTACTACATCAAAAGAAAAATGTACAAAAGCAAAAATGAAAATGTTCACAAATAAAAAAAAACCGAATTGATTTAATACTGTAGAAACAACACCACGTAAAAAGTAGCGTATGAGACGTACGTATGCACGAAATTGTATAAACGTTGCGTTGGTTGATGGATAAAAGCAACTAACAATACGTTGTTGCAAAACTAGTACAACAGCCATACAGCCACTCAGCCAGCAACCGGAGTCATTCATCAATAATAACCAACCCAACAAGCAGCAGCAATAGCAGCAGCTACATACAGTCGTAGTTACGTGGTTGTATGGTGTAAACATAGGGTAAAACTCGACGCAAACGGCAGCTGAGAACGTCAACGTTTAGTTTTATTGAGTATGTGAGAACGACTTTATACAGGGCTTAAGCATTGAACATAGCACATGTCAGCAATATCGTCGCAACTCTGGAGAGCATGCACGCACTTAACTACCACCACACCACACCATCATCATTATCATTGGGAATATATTTAAAATGATAGCTGAAGCTACGGCGCACCCAAGCTTAATATAAAAATAATGCTCAGTATACTTTATTTATGCTATTATATTTTGACACTCCGCTGCTTCATTCATAAATTTTTTTTCCTTATAAAACAAGTTTAGAGTTTGTACACACATTCATAACAATTTATGCATGATAAACGTTATCTCTCACTATTATCTCTTGTATGAAAAACTAGTTTGGTTATCATAACGCCCTCCTGCTATTTCATTTTAGCATTCAACCAATTACAAGACAGTTTCGCTTTTTTACTTTCTTTCTTTTTGTTGGCAACCTATAATTATAGCGATGGCCGCTGTGCGAAAGAGAGAACAGTAGCTGCATTGTACTTTTTGTTAAATTAGGAGCGGTACACGTTGCATTCTTACTGTTTTGGCGCGTGTGCATTGTGTAGCAAAAAATTACAAACAAAAAAAAACAAGAAATAAATGTTACGCTCCTGTTAAAATGTTAAATGTATCCTTTGTAAATGCTTAAGCAGTGATACTGAAATTCTCTCAATGACTCTCATATTTTGCTTCCATTTACTTTAGACAGTCGCGTGCTTTAGAAATAGTTTCTTACATTTAATTTGGATTTAAAATAGTTTGGATTGTAGGCATAGCATAATTTTTCTTACTATTTTGACAGCAGAAAGGGTTTCTGTAGCAGAACAATATCAATCAAATAAATTTGATTTGTATACATAAAAATTAATTAATTTAGAAATACAGGACGTCTGTCAAAGAAATTCTTTTTATAGTAAAACTAATTAAAAACAGAATAAAATATGGAGCACAAGGAAAAACACTAGCGGCCAAAGAAAGTAATTAATTACGACTAACTTCTCATTTAAAATTTATAACAAAGAGTAAAAATTTTTAAGGAAACTGAAATAATTAAGCTTTTTATGTTCTTTTCAACGAAATTTATGTTTTTTAAATTTTTAAATCCAGAAATGTTTGTCTTATGAAAGGAATAGAACCCATACTTTATTACCAAATAGACACTTTAGATACCAAGGATATATTGAATAACAACAATACAATGTTTGTTCCTAACTGTTAATAAAAGAAATTAATTTGCTAATGGATTCGATTTGTGATAAGAATGCTTGATATGAGAGTACCGCTTAAGATTTATGAGAACGAAGTATGAACCAGCAGAAGAAGACGGCAACCAAGAACAAGATGGAAAGACAGTGTGCAACAGGGCTTAGAAGAAATGAACATAAGAAATTAGAAAAGAAAATGAAAAAACAGAGAAGAATGGAAGACTGTTGTTAAACAGACTTAGGTCCTACAAGGACTGTATAGTCACTGATGATGATGATTTGCCAATATTAACACAATTTTGTTAAAGAATTTGTAAAAAAGTATATATCATATCGGATTCAGTGTATAATTTGTAGACAATTTAAAACAACTCAACATCATTTACGCTAAGAAATAACTTATTTCCCGTCGGTATAGTTCTTAAGCTACTCATAGTAACAGAAAATATATATTTAACCTATTTACATTAACTAGTGACTAACTAACTATAACAAGAGCACTTCACAAATCACAATATATAGCAAACGTTTTTTGTTACAAACAAATTATCTGATTTGTGGATGTGAATATAATTTTGTATCTCTAAAAACAATTTACAAATTATTTACCATTTTAGAAATACAAGGTAGCATCTCACAAGACTTTTCTACGCAAAACTAAATTCTTCTCTTCCTTTTTTCAGTAACTTCCAATGGAAATCAAAGCATAGGTGAAATGAATACGGCGTTCCATATAATGTTGCAAATATATCTTCGACAACAATTTTCTTTGTATAGATTTTTGATGGGAAACTAGGTACCCGACTTAACTATCTGTCTGTAGCTTTCCTCTTAGCTCTTTCTTCTTGTTTTTCTACATAACTCTTAGTCTTATTAACGTATCCTTATACATAGTTAACATTCCTTTTCTTAAGTGTCAAGATCTTCTGCCCTGTGTTATCATGAAATCAACATATTGCTCTTTTACTCCAGAAAAAAATGTTCAATTTGGTTGCTATTTGGTTTTAATATCCATCATTTTCTAACAATATGTTTTTCATGTCATGTCTACATTTTTTTTTTTTTTGATAACACCTTTAAACTTGCTGGTCCATATTTTGTAAATTTATTCTTTGATTTTCGTAGACATGTTTCTATAGCACAATTGACCATTTAAGCCCACTATATTTATTCTGCAAGCCACATCATCAATTTTACCTCATTATTCTTTGAAAACTAACCCCAGGGATTTGAATTCCAAAGTTAATGTTATTAATTATGGCTTTCAGAAATGGAAGGCCGGTTGGTATATTTTGTTTTCATTTTAAAAAATCGAATATCTGTTTTATATATACTATATAATTGGCTTAAAATAACTTATTTAAGTCATTGTACTGTAGTTGCTCAACACATTCAAAGATGCTACAAGATGCTAGTGATCTATGAATTAATTTGATAATAAATTATCAGGAGACATCAGAGAATATTAGGGTACATCAGTGAATATAAATGTTTATCTAAAAAAATCTTTATTTCTTACAACAATGATCACAATTGCATTCATTTTTCCACTATTTCTACCAAAATTCCCCAACGAAACGAACTCAAAAAAATATTTCTTATAAAAAATATTTAATATTATTTAAATATTTATTTATATTTCATATAAAATAAATTAAATTTATCAAAATCTGAACAGATTTAAAAATAATAAATTTAATAAAAATGGCACTTAGAACTTGAAAGCGCACCCATTTAAAAAAATTTAAATTGATCAAATAAATTAACAATAATAAATTATATTTTTTATTAACTTGCATTCATATTTAAACGTAAACGCACCCACACGTTATTACAAAAAAAACCGATAACGCAATGCAGTATTGCCGAGAAGAATATAGAGTACAAAGAATTGACAAAAAAAGTTCTAAAAGTATAAAAGTGGCGTAAAAGCTTTGTAAAATAGAACAACAAAATTTGAAAGAGAAACTCCCATAATAATTAAAACATATTTAATTGACAGTTTAACAATAAATAAATTATAATATAAATATAAATATTTTATTTACAGTAATTCGAAAAAAATATTAAAAAAGCAAAAATTTTACTAATCATAACAACTTTACCAACAACAATAACAATAACAATGAAACATAGCAACACGCGCTGCTTGCCCTAAAAACATAGCACCAAATTTTCAACTTTTATCATAAAACATTGAACACAAACAAAGTATCCAATGGCATAAAAAAAAATTATCTCACGATATTAGCCTAAGGAAAGTATGTACTATGGTAGCAAATAGACCACCTTCTACACCGCTCCCTAAGATAATCACAACAGAAAATACTCACAATACAAAACGTTAAAACATTTGGCTGTTTTCATGGCAGTGGTGAAGAGTTTGAAATCGTTTGGAATTAAAATTGAATGGGCGATTTGAGTGCAATGACGACACACTCCTCCCGTACGCAAGGCCATTTTTCTCTACAGCAAGTGAACAACAATGACATAGGTGGGTTGAGGGGGCGTAGTTAAGTTTTATGCTTTCATTTTTTACCCCCATAGACAAAAATTCTCAGTAACAAAACAACTACAATGGAGAGTGAAAAATAAGAAAAATGAAGCAAGAAGCAAGAAGCAAGCTAGCAAAACCACAAATGTGATAATCGCTTACAACGTGCGAGAATGATGAGATGCTGATGCTTGCTCACGCTGACGTATGAATGATATGTGCCGTAAGCAATGCATGCATACAATAACAAATCAAAGCAAAATTTGTCAGTTACATTGTACTACTAGACATTGTAAGTCCATAGTTAATGAAGCGTATATACATACATATATATATTAATGTAATAAATTCATTTATATATTTAAATATATATACAAGTATATTAGTTAGTATGAAAGTTGCGTTTAAAAAGAATCAGAAAATATCG
>NC_051846.1:197218322-197228637 GCF_002237135.1 Teleopsis dalmanni
AAAAAAAAAAACTAGAAGGAATTACATTGTTTCTTTTATAATATCTACTTATGACTAACTTAAAGTTAACTTAATACTACGTTACATTACTTGAAGCTAGCTGTCTAGAATGTTTCCATTATTTACAGTATTGTAGCTGAGGGCAAAGGATCTTGACCATGTCAGTCTACTGGTATATGCTGTATGCAGTTTAGCTTGTGTTTAATGTGTTTTGTTTTCTATGGAAAAACAACAACTTATTATCATTAAACAAGACCTTATGTCTGTTCAGTATGTTTACATGGATTGTAGGGAGATATATTTCCTTCTTTGTGTGCGAAGTTTTAAATAAACACATTGTCAGAGAGAGACACATTCCCCAGGAACCTAATGGCGAACTCAACTATGAAAGCATCAATTGCCAACTACACAGAATTTGTATATCAGTCTATTGCATCTACCAAAAGATGTCAAACTTTTCTGTGCTACAGTATATTTTATTCGCATAATTTAATATTAAAAGAATTATAGGTAATAGGATCTCGGGTAATATGTGCTATTGGTTCAGAACTTAATACTATGCTTGAAGGTGGTATGATTTACCAGGATCTTAATCTCAACAACAGATATACTTCAAATTCAGAAATGATTTATTTACCACAAAAGACAGATCTGTCGCTAACATAAATTTCTGTTGAGATGTGTATCCACCAGTTTAATTATTTTTAACTTAAGCCAAAACTTTTTAAATATTTTAATTTTTTATGTATAAAAATAAAGAAACGAAATTATTTGATTGAAAAAAAATAATTCAACATAACCTTCCTCTGCCACTGAAACAGTGTTAAGGAATAATAAACGACATTGCTCTATTAAAAAGAAACAACCTTTCATCAAAGGGTTACTTCAAGCATTAATTCTACCTTATCTACAAATTGTTATAATTAATTTGTCTTTAACGAAGAAATGTGTCATTTCTCCAACTGAAATTGTCATGTGACTGCATTGAAAAGTACTGAAAGGCTTCAAAGTGCATTTCATCATTTGAACAATGTCGCATGTTGGACTGATGATTTACATTTCCTGCGGTCTTTTTACAAACCACACAGAAATTATTTATTAATAATTTTGTAATGTGAAAATGGAATTTAGCATACAATACACACACATCTATATCTATACTTACATTCTTAGAGTATTATATCTCTAAGTAACAAATGTACTTTTCCACACAACAACTATGTACGGTGCAGATCTCACTACCAATGCATATTTAACGATGAGAATTGAAAGTGACATATGGGTTGCTTAAAGCTCAATTGTTTAATTAAAGGTTAGGACTTCGATACGCTGTATTCGTACTTGATAACTCTCGTATATGCGGTTGTAATGAAATTTTAATGATTATATTGCCGCACAGGAATAAATTATTATTTTAATGATTTAATTATAAAATAAGCTTTAATTAATTCTATTTAAACTAAAGACTACGTGCTTTGAACTGCAAGCATTACAGTGTTTAAGTTAAATTTAGAATTAAAATCATAAAATTACATTGAAATTGACTGAAAGACAATTAAAGTGGAGATCACGTTTCATTAAATAGTAATGGTATTATTAAAATATAATAGTTTTAGTTTAAAATATTTTATTTATTTTTCTCTGAAGCAAAAAGTGTAAGCATATAGTATCTACAATAGATTGCTACTGAAATAAATTCTTTTACATAGACAAAAACTTCCATAGCCATTATCTTATGAAAAACATTTTTGTTAAGATATTTTATAAAAATTTAAAAAAATAAAAAGATCAAAAATTGCATCTATTTTCGAATGTTTGTTAAACCCATTGATACTTTTACAAAAGTTACAAATCACAGAAGCAAATAAAAGATGCGGTGTCGTAGCTATATATGCCATGTGGTCATTTACAAAGGACTTTTCTTTGGGTAGGGGCAAAAAGTGACATGTCAGGAACACAGCATGCGACACAATTATCAATTATGAGATACATATCATTCAATTGGCTCACAGTTGCAACAAATATTGTCGAACAGAGTTCAGATTTTGAGTAATTGGTAATCATAACGCAAGTATAGACTATTGTAGAGTTATGTGTAGAATTACTTTCTTTTAATTTGCAAATATCATCTATAAGGGGTTAAAGTATTGAAGGCTAATATAATTTTTATAATGAAATTTATACATTCATTTAAAAAAATATTTACTTTATAACAATGTGACTAGAAATTATTAAAGTACTAAGTAATTATTAAGTTAATTATACGATTAAATATTATTAATTTCTAATTATTGATAGAGATAATTAATTAATTACAAATAATTTATTTAATTAAAAACTTTTCAATTAAATTAATTATTTATCCTTTTTTAATCTTTTATAAAAGGTTTAGATATTATTTTTTTAAAAATTTACTTTATATAATTTGATTATATGTCTCGTTTCTATTATAAATAGAAACCTTTTGATTTGACTTTGATAGCAGATAAAGTTTTTTGAGTAACTGATTACAGTAGATTCTGGACATACAATTAACTCAAATATTTTTTTGTGTTATTATTAAACTTATGCTTAGTTTTCTATATGTCATTTTAATTAACAAATATAACTCACTTTTTACTGCCAGATGTGTTAAATTCGTTTTTATCATTTTTCTTAGAATATTAGAAAATTATCTACGTTTATGAGGAAAAATAAAATAAATTTTTTTTTATCAACACAGCCAGTTGGTTTTGAGTTTTTTCTATTTCTATGAAAAATGAAGTATCTAATCGCAATATACATAACATTTATTCACTGTCTGTCTCTTGTAAAAATGTTGCTAATTAATACTGCAAGTTCATACTCAGATAAATATATTTTTTGTAGCTATTGCATAAAATTAAGGTATTCTAAAAAAATTTGTATTAATTGGCATCGGATCGAAAATATATAGTTCTAAATTTTTTTAAGGAGATCCAATAAGTAATTCCATTGTCAAGTAAGGTGGGGTATGCCGATATATGAGAAAATCTTGCTTCTATTTATTTCAGGTTTCCAAATTTTATTAGTTTGTCGTTGTGCTAAACTCAACCTCTTGATTCATTCCTTTATTATAGTTGCAATATAATCATCTATAACTACTAAAGAAAGTAATTTTTAAATTTTGTTTTTTACTTGTTACAATAAAGTCAACCTTTTGTATCTTGTCACTGGTTTCTATAGTCTTCCAACATCATTCGTATTCTATACAGAACGTGAACAAAATATAGACTTTTAGATATATCAATATAATTAGATTAAATGTATTATCTTAATAAATATGACGTCATATATGTGAAATTTCTGTCAAAAAGTTAAATAATCATTGATATTTATATATTATATTGAATAAATATATCCTGAATTTACAACTGAAATATTTGTTTTTAATCATAAAGCTTATATAAAGATATATAAATAAAGATAAATATATATATAGATATATATAAATGTATATAAAGATATATATAAAAATACTAGCTGACCCGGCGAACGTTGTTTCCCCTTGCAATTAATTTTCTGTCGTTCGTTGCGTTGCTTTTGACTTTCATTAGCACGTGTGATTGTATCCTGGTTTCTTTCATTTTCATTGTTTTCTGCCGATCTATTTAACCGACGGTTCTGGAGTAATTGTGAATTCCGAGTCCGTCGACCAATATTTCCTCCTCGTCCACGAAGACGTAGCATTGTTTTTTGTACGTTATTTATATCTTTATATATATAATGCTTCTTTTTTGTGTGTGTTCAAGTGAATTCAAGGATGGTTTAGATTCACAATTTTATCCACTGAATAACGTTTTTTTAATTATTATACAGTTTTTTGGTATCCATATACATTTATATAAGACATTTAAAAGTTATTCATGGTTACTTTGATTTGTTTAAAACGTTTAAACTCTAAATTGAATCGTTCAACTATTCCGTTTTATTTTTAAATTCGCTGGATTTATCAGAAATACCACCACATAACTTAAGATTAAAAATTGGCTCACCTATAATTATGCTGCGGAATTTAAATGCACTTAAGCTATGCACCGGCAGTTTTACGATTCATTTTAGAGATTTTAAAATTTTTAAACAAATCAAAGTAAGCATGAATAAATTTTAAATTTCTAATATAAATGTATATGGATACCAAAAAATAAAAAATTAATTAAAAAGACATTATCCAGTGGGCAAAATTGTGAATCTAAACCTTGAATCCACTTGAACACACACAAAAAATTTCATCAAAATCGGTTCAGCCGTTTAGGAGGAGTTCACTGTCAACACACGTACAGAAGAATTATATATATAAGATATAGATTTGTATAAATTTTTGTAAGTATAATATTTAAGACTTACATGATTGATTACATGATTGCTTGCTTGAGGTACTATCCAATTGAGAAACGATTCTGATGCCATGTGGTGGTATTATATTTAAGGAATAAATTTTTTAATGTTATATTAACTAGTGAGAACTCTAAATAAAGCAAATGACACATTTAATGCTTGAGAATATAGAGGATGTTGTTGTTGTTGTTAGTTCCTTTATCTCTTTACAGACTATTAGGCCTCGGTGACCCATATTCATCTCGTATGATTGTATTCGATTAATTTTAATTCGTTCCATGATTTCTCTGATGCACAAATTTCGGCATCGAGACAAATAGTGATTATCTTAGAATAAATATCAAGATTTGAGCATTGTTTTATTATCAGGTAGACAGTGATACTTATATTAAATGTTTCGTTTCCTTTTAATTAGGTATCAATATTCATCCATATGTATCAATGCCATTAGAAAAAATTCTGTAAAAATTTGTATTGTAATTGCATTGCTCGAATTTGTTAATTGTAATTATTTCGATAGATCAGTGCCATTTTTATCCATATTAGAATATGTCAATTTCAATCTACCAATAAGGTATGTTCTGTAGAACCTAGTATTTTAATAGCGTTTTTTTAACTTGTACTTTGTAATTATTTTTTCAATAAATTACTACCACTTTTATTCATATATATCAACTTTAATCTACCATTAAGGTATGCTCTGTAAAAGCTCGTATTTTAATTACAGTTCTTATTCATACATTATATTTATTTTTCTGACAAATCGGTGCCGCTTTGATTTCGTAGTTTGCAATACTTTTAATTTTAATTTATAAAGCAAATACTAACAAACTGTATTATACATGAATTGAAAATACTAACACGCATTCTGTTTTGATAGATTTAAAAGATGTAAACAATTCTTAGAGAATGTAGGAGGTTGTCTGTGTTATATTCATTTTAACACTAGATATTTAAAATATTTTTATAATTTAGTTAATTTGGCGACGCCGTAATGTGCATACAAGCTGTCTATAATTTAGAATTATATTCTATTTAAATCAAGCGATTTTGTGAGATCTGCACAGTAGCTATTGAGTTAGAGTAGTGCAGAAATATATTTTATATAAATCAAGTCTCCTGGTATTACATATGCATATTTGTCAGTGAGAAGGAATAACATACTAAAGACTCCAGCTTTTGTATTAAGTTAATAAAGCTATTTACGGGAAATATTTGCTTCTATTCTCATATACGAATGTTCACAGAATGTACTTCTTTAAGAACACTGAAGTAGACCCACGAACTTATTATTATATTAGCTATTATTAAAGTTTAATATGCAATACTCGTATTAAATTTTAGTAAAGTGGATAGCTTTTCTGAGACAAAATAATATGTGAAAACGACTTTAGTCATTTTATTGGTGGGAAACTTATTGTTTAGTGGTACTTCTTAATGAAATATAGTGCATTCTATTAGTTTATTAGTTTTATAACAGTAGTAATATTCAAAATATTAATTTTTATTAAAGACTTCTTATAGATATGATTCTCTCTCATTGATATTCAAACACAAATTAGTACACAAAGTTCGATTACCGAATTATCGATTCGGTTACTCACTTACCTATTCATATGAAAGTAACTATAATTTCCATTGCAGTTAAAGTTATTGTCATCATTTTTCCGAAGTGACAAATTGATAATGCGAATGTTTGTGTATCTCTTGTGAAATGTATATATCATTGTTCCTATTTGGGGTGACAATTGAGCAGTGCAAATGTGCACAAAATATTCCTAATAGATAACAATTTGTGATATTTTAAGGAAGGTATGAAGTATGGTATCACTGCGCATTGTTAAAATGATTTTGTAAAAATTTTGTGGGAAATTTTCTTTTATTTGTGGTAAAAAGAAATTACAACTTCTTTATGAACGTTTGAGTTCATTCAGGAAAATTTATTGCAATTTTTTTTAAATGCAATAAAAAGTAAAATAAAAGCGTACATTTTATGTATAAGGTAAAGGTATAAGGTAAAAACTGAAATTTAGTTCACTTTTATTGCCGACCGCAATCGCATAATACTGGGGATGCTGGAATTTCATTCACACCTCAAAATTATATTGCAAATGCAGTGAAGCAGCGGCTTCTGTTGCTCAGAAGCCGTTGCATTTCGAGTTAAAGAAAAAAATGCAAACAAGGATCAACTAAACTAACTTCTTAACATTTCGTCTGTTAGTTGCAGATTGGGTTGCAATGTATGTATATTCATCCTTTATTTTGTTTGGTGGAATTATTTTTGCTAAAGCTTTTGTATTAAATTAATATCGCGCCTGATGTGTTTGTTCACCTTTCCTAATTGTTTTACAAACTTTTTAATTGCTGCATTTTACTTAATTTGAATTGGCAGTTTGTTTTGTATGTCAAATTAATCCGCCCGAATGCACATGAATCCGTTGGCATTAGTGCCACTTCACTTCATCCTAATTGAATTTACAAATTCATTGTTTAATCGTCTGAATTGAAATTTCGTTGGAATATTTTAATAAAGGTGTAAGGTAACAAGTACTGCAAAGTAACTGAAATCAGTACTTGAATAGTTCACATGCAAGAAAATTTGAATATTATTAGGCTTCTGAATAGATATGGCTAATTTTAAATATTTAAATTAATCTGTTTCGTCATTATTGATGTCTAATCTGACATTAGAATGAGAAGTTTAGAAAGAGAAAGATTTTGTCCATTAATAAATTATTAAAGTTCTAACATTATATATAAAAAAGCATAGATAAAAACCACTGCTTACACTTTATAAATTTTATTTGTTAATTTGAAGCTAGTCACTAGAAAGATTATAGAGGCAACAAGTTCTTATGATAATAAATAATAATAATAAAGATAATTTCTAAATAATAGAAGCTGAGACCTTAGAATAGATCCATCAAAAAATACTTAAGCGACAGAGCCCTGAAGTTATATGCGAAAACCGACAGGCTGCCCTATTTGGCACTATCTCATCTCAGAGTAATCACTAACAGCACGTGATCTTAGATCAGTCATGGAGTAATCACGAAGCTTATAAGGAATACACAAATTAGTCAGTGAGATGGGTGGGATATTACCAAGAAATTTGAGAACTAAAACGGAAGAGATGAGAGTACTAATTTACATGAAAAGAACATGAAAATTATATTTGAAGCATCTCACAAACTAACCAATGAAGTAGTAGAGTATTACATTTTCATAAGGAATACAAATTATAAAAATATGTAGTTATTTCTAAAGGCAACTAATTGTTACATCTGCTTGTGTACTCAAAACATTATATTAAAATTATTTTTTGCGAAATCGAAGGATAACTGCATAGACAATTGCAAAACTCACGCATGTCATTATCGAAAATGTTAACAGATTTCCTAATATAATTGAATCTAAACTTATTTATCAATGAGTTCCAAACTGGATATGATTCTATCAATCTCAGAATCCTCCTAAATATATGATTAATTTACGTGGATTTCGACAGATTCTGTGAAATGCAAAGTGAAATATTTGCAAGTCTCATCTGTTTCTTGCATAGTACTTTTCATCTGCCTCTAATTTTTTTTACCAAGGATGAGTTATGGGAGTTATTTTGGAATAGCACATTAGATTTCTTGCGTGTACAAGGTTTTTGATCAAGACTACGTACAGAACTACCATAATCATAGCGACGCCATATTAAAGTACTTAAAGATAGTTAATGAAATTAAGCACCCTACAATGCTTCGATACAAAATCCTGAGATATTTGAAATTAATGTCAATTATAGATATATGTTGCAGAATTATATATAAAAAATACCAGCAAATGGTTTAATAAATAACGATCACTATCATAAAATTGAACCTTTAATTTCCATAAAAAGGGATAAAAATAACATAAAATATATAGTACATTATATACGGACTACAAACTCATTAAGTAAATATCCGAATATACCTAAAGATCACTGATAATGAGTATTTGGGAATACTCGAAACAGCGTTGTATGGGCAGTCAAATTTCAATAAATTAATCAAATTTATGCTGTTGTTTCTGCATTACTGCTCAAACCCTCTATAATATAAAATCACTATTTAAAATAAATATTATTCATATAATATTATTTTCAATGTCATTAGATCTTGACTTTTTGTAGTATTTTTTTCAGAATTAGTTATTCAGTCGTTGATCTTGACTTGACTAACTTATATGGCTTTTGTTTATACTATTCAATTGTTATTGAAATATGGTAAATTTAATATTATTATATGTTTACTAAACATTCATTAAAAATCTGGTTAAAATTTATACAAATAGTAATATGATTTTAGCGCCATGATGATTGTATGTTAGATATACTATAAAAATATTAGTTATTATACTTGTATTATAAATTAAGAATGTTTAACAATACTAATATATGTATTGAAATAAAATAAATGGAATAATATTACAGGAATAATAGAAGTAATTCTATTATTCAATAATTCTGTGGTTTGATACATATATGGTATCTCCTTCCTATTGGCGAACCCATATGAGTTATAGAGAGTAGCATCCTTCAAAATTCTATGACACTCTGATAATTAGAACATAAGTTACAGTTAGTTATGTAGCTTCATGTGCGATCTCACCCCTTCCCAGAAATTAATCTTATCACTATATGTATATATAGATATATCTTAATTAATGCATTTTATCATGTTTGAACCGGAAACAGAAATAAAATCGATCCAACATGTTATCTGAAAATTTTATTATTTTATCTATAAATATTTGGCTACGGGCTTTGTTGCAATGGTACTGATACTATCTTATTTTTCATACACAGAATTCTAAATAAATTTATATATATATAAATATGTTCATGAAAAAAATATAGTTTGCTCTTCTTTAGGCCTTTAATTAACCTAAGATAACCGTTATGCTTCTTTAACTGTTATGGGACCTTGTACATTTGCGACTTCTTGCCATTGAGGTTTGTATTTTCGAGCAAGAAACTTAAAACCGCAAAATGAACGTAAAAATGCCGTGACAAAATAATAAAATAAAACAGAAATTAATTATAAATAAAAATTGTTGAAAAAAAGAAATTAATAAAAGAGGTTGACTAGAAAGGCAAACAAAAGCGGCAAACAAATGACATTTTGCATGCATTACATTAGGTGAGTCTATGAACCATGGCCGAAATGCATTCACATAGATAAACTCATTCGTAGATACACGCACGTTTATAAAAACCAATAAACGCAATAACACGTCAGATCCATATACGCAAAAGGGAAGCCACGGTACCATGGGGCGTGTCATTGTGGAAATTATATAAAAATGAACAGAAATAAATTGAAAATATACAAAAATACTGTCATTGTTGCTCATGAATTGTTAACAATGGCAATAATAATACATAAACAAGCCCTTCTATCTTTTTTTTATACAATACTTATTTTTTTATTTTGTATCTTTCGCTGGTTTGTGTATCGGTATTCGTTATTCATAATAAGTAATATAAATGCATGTTAAAGTATCTGTATATTCACAGTTAGTGAGTGATATCATATGAGTACTATAATATACTATTATAGTAACCACATAATTATAATACGATATAAGCCTATTTTTTCTCTAAATAAGTAGTAAATACCAGTATTTATTTGAAAAATAATTTATTTCATTATATTCAACCTTTTTACTTGGTATCATTTCGTTATTATATGGCATTTTTATATATTAAAAAAATTAAATAAAAGAAATATAATTTAAAAATAAATATATGTCTTTATTGGAATTATCGTTTTTTAATTAGAATTTAAATATATATAATTTAAATCCAACCCTTTAAAATTTATGGTATTATGTGCACGAACCAATAAGTATTATTAAAAATAAGGAGTGAGATGAATAGAAACAATTTGAAAACATTATTTTTATAAAGATTAAGTGTTATTTATAA
>NC_051846.1:197228737-197237671 GCF_002237135.1 Teleopsis dalmanni
TAGTTAATAATTGAAAATAATTTTAAAATATTTATTGAAATAAAAAACTAAATTCTGTTACAAAAATATTATTTTTTCCTCGTTAATTTAATATAAAATCAATATAGAAATCAGTGTATAACCTCTATATTATTCCAGTTACAAAAATATTTTCCTTTTTTATATAATATGAACCAAATAGATGTAAAAATCGGTACATAACCTCTGTATTATTCCAGTTGCGAAAATATGGAAGAATAAATAAAATGGTTAACAAAGACCATGTTGGACGCCATTAAATTTGCAGTGTTTTTTATTATTAAAAGAATTTGCGCACCTTTAACATCATCGCCAGTAAATTTTTGCGCCATGACACTTGGGTGCAGAAGCACCCCTCCGTTAGGACGACTACTTGTGTCGGTACTTGTTAATGCGTTGAACAAAAAAAAAAACAAAAACATAAGTAATCCTTAATAAAGAAAAATTGCATAAAAAATTACAGCTTTTGTGTTGGTATTTAATTTAGTTGATGTTGTGGCGCGCCGTAGTGCCGTTTTTAAAGGATCAGCTTTGTGTAATTGTGATAAGTGTCCCACAGTGATAATCACTTAATTTATATACCCGCAGCTCGTGCTATTTATGCTTATTTAAAAGGTTATAATTTTATATCCTTTCTGACAAAATGTCATATGTCTGCGTAAAGGACTAGTAAAATTATTTTTTCCTCTTTTGCACGTTAATGCGTTATATTTGCCAGTAATGATATGCAATTTTAGAAATTATTGCAGCAAATTAAAATGTATTTTAAAATTACTTAAATAATTATAATTTGATCGAATTTTTTTATTAAAAATCATGATTCATTTAATTAAGTTAATTACTGCAATTTATCTGTCCGTGTGAACTGGTATATGAGTTTGAATGCATTTGAATGCACTTAATGCACTAACTTTAAGCATTTTTTGCATTTTTTCTATTTTATACCAGTCATTGCAGTCATTGCAGTCGTGCAAATGTTTTTCTATGATGAAAAAATTATTGTTATTGGGTAGTCCATGCACTGTTTCTACTGCACTTCTAATAGTCATTTTGTAATTTAGAAATTAATGACAGAGAAAAGTTCATGCCAATAATTACTTTATAATTAAGCATTTCTCGATCTATGCGTCAATTGGTCAGGTGTTTAACTCGATATATCGATGAGAATGCATTATTTGTTTAAATTAAATTAAGTGCTTAAGTATTCAGTACGCTTAAAGTCTAATACACTTTAAAATACACGTACTACCTTACTATCTCACAAATAATAATTAAATATATAAATGCATTGCAATAGAAATGCATTGAACGACCAATATGCACACATCTAAATTACTGCCATGCGGTAGATTTGAAGGCTGATAGGTGCGAATGTGATATATATATTATAGTATATAATTTTAACACATATAATATATATTGATGATATTATAATTAAAAACGCTAACTAAGTAGGAAGACAGACACTTATCCATCAACATTAATATAAAGTGTATTTTTGTGCATCATATGAAACATTATTTAAAATAATAATTTAAACACGTATTGAGAATTACTCTTATTATTTATATTATTATTCAATTATTAGTAATTCTTGTTATATATAAAATGAAATAAAAGTCATAAAATTATCATTTAAAAATTCAAAACACAGGACATCTTAAAATACTAAGACATAGAAGAGAATACATTGTCAAAATTATTTTCAACCTTACCATATCTATCATAGTTAGTATTATGAAATATAGTATATAATAAATTAATACAGGCAATTGTTATACTATTAAAATAGACTTTAGAAATAATATGGACCACCCGTATATATATAATACTTCAAAGCGTTTTCTCTCTGATAATTGGTGTATAGGACCCCACCTTTTTAACAGTTTGTAAGACTGTTTATCATGGAAAAAGAAAGATCTATTAAGTTATCTTAATACGACGAAATGGATATCATTCTTCTCTTTTATATTTTGAGTTTCTTGCGAGATATATGATATCAAAACGGCATAAAATCTCTAATTCAAGTCAGCGGGAAATTATCTGTTGGCCTCCCTTTACAACCAACCTATATATATCTACTTGAAAGACTCGTATTATTCCAACGTTGTTCATATGTCTATCTGTTTATGGCCAATCGGCTTGGAAATTAAACTTATGAAATATATGCAAAAAATTTTATAGTATTAAGCTAGATCATGATTTTGACATACATTTAAACAGCTACCATTTTTAACCATTCATTAAACCCTAACAGAGAAGATATGTGATCAATCGTTAATAAAAAAATTCATGTGAATTTATAAAGCAAAATGTTTAATAGTTTTTGAGGAATCGGGCTTTACACCTGCTAATTTTAAAATAGATACCACTAATAATAAATAGACCTCCCCATATTTTTACCAATTTTTAACGGAATAGGAGTAAAAATTTTATATTTCATTTGGCGTCTCAAAAAATAAGCTATATCGGCATATAGCACACTGGTAAAAGTTGCTCCAAATAGTTGACTCTGAGTTTCTTGGAAATCAATTTTGCGCACTTGGATACTTAAAAACTTATTAAACACTACGTTATTGCTAGAGGAAATATTCAATCAATGGTTTATAAAAATAAAATATAGAATTGTAAAATAAAAACTTTAAAACAAATTTTTTTACAATACTCAGATTGTTAACATTTATTATTTAAAAAATTAATATTAGAATTTATATCAGAAAACAACTCATAACAACTATATTATCGTTCGTGCTATTTGATTTCAGGGAATTATCAATGAAATGACTAACTGAATTATAATAACCTGAGCTACTTCTGTGGATTAACACATTTCCTTATTATTGCTTGAATCTATAATAAGTACAATTATAGATTTAAATTCTAGTTAAGTACATTATTATCAGTTATATCCTTGTAAATCATTTTTAAAGTTTTAAGAGTTTAAAAGTTTAAAGAGTGGATTATAAATACTCTATTTAATGGAAAGCGGAAATTTGCAAAGAAAAGCTTAAATATAGGAAACTAGATTTAAACATAACTTATATTCGCAGAAAATACTTGGTATATCATTAGTAATAGATCATTTTTATTTCCATCATTAAAATTACAGAGCAATCTCAGCACATTTCACCTGCATTATTACAGCTCTTTTAAGTATTTACCCAAGTTCAATTCTTTTAGCCTATTTTAATGGCAGATAAAGATGATTATCGCTAACATTTAGATCTTAAAGTTATCAATCATAAGATTAACCAAGAAGACTATGATCATTTCCGCAACTGATTTATTATCCTCAATGTGCGAGTACGCTTTTATGAGTTTATTCTTTTTATGGCTGTATTAAGCCATTGAACAGCCCTCGTCTATTATAGAACTTTGTGATATTGTGGTATATCATTAAGTAAAGCACTAGTAGAACGCATTAAACTGGCTGCTTTTCCACTTAATTTAAAGCAATAATTAAATTTTAATATTGAATCTTGTTTATTCACACTTCGCGTTGGAATTGTAGCAGTGATTGCAATTGATTGCAGTGTACTAATACCACCGCCAGACGATAAGAGTAGTCAGTGGAGTAGTTAAAATACCAATCCATGAAAATTTAAAATGGAATTATTGTGCAATTGAAATACTCATACGAATTGCTAAATTATAGTCTGAAATTAATAAGTAACTGCGAATTGGTAGCTGCAAAGTAGCACAAAATAATGCGAGTTGCAAGTACCAGCAATCATAGCTGGCACAAGCAATTATGGCCAAACGCATATGTGCGATGATCTTTCATTGTAGATAAAATAGGCTTAATTGCAATGCCAGTGCTTATGCAGTTGTTGCAGTTTTTGCAACAATGATAACAATAACAACAATAACGACATCAACAACAATTATTTGCAGTACAAGAAAATGCAGCAATCGTTAAAATTGTTAAAATTGCAGTTACTAATGTGGATGCATGATGCATGTTTAAGGAGTAAGTGCAGAAGTCGTTGGACCAGTTACTAAATGTACATCTCGAATAAACAAAACAAACCTGCTCAGCACTGCACCAGCACCAGCACCAGCAGCAATTTGCATGGCGATTGCCACAACCAGTTTTTGGTTTGGAGTCAAATTTGTGTTCCTCTTGGTTACTTCATTGAAAGACTGCAGCAGAACTTAAGTGGCATCAGGCGCTTTGATATGAAACGAAATTGCGCGATTATAGCGCGTCTATCAGGAAAAAAATTAATTTACTTCGGCAACGCGTTAAAAAACAACTCAAAATTTGTGGCAGCAAGAGAAGTTTTCAAAATGTTGCATGCCTGCAGCAAATAATACACGCACTTCAGTGCAAACTGCACCGCGCCCTGCTGCCGAAATATATTCTTCACTACACTACGCTACACTACACTGCAATAGTTATGCGGGTCTTATTGGCGGCCATTGCCCATTTCGCTTCATCACTTAGCTGAGCTTGTTGTTTTTGTTGTTGCTGTAATGGCGTTCTCCAAAAAAACATTTCTTATTTTTGCTGGTTGTTGGCTACGTTGATGGCGTGCCACAAGGCAATCAAGCACATTGAAGGCGTACTCAGACGGATCCCGACTTCGACTTCTTCCAATCGCGAAACGTTGTTGTACTGTAGCGTGTCTTTTTTTTCAACTTTGCTGCAGTTTTTGTTATTGTTGTTATTGTTAGTGTTTTATTGTTGTTGTTGTTTTAAGTAGTTTGCATAATTTTTCTTGCATTATTTTTCTTTTTTTTGTTTTTGCAACGTGTTTATCTTGCCTTTGGTACGAGATGCCAGATTGTTGCCATTTTATAAGCAATAATGAGAACAACAACAACAAACATGTTCTTGTTTTTCTCTTTTTGTGCACAACAAAAACGAAATACTTTTTAAATTACCTGTGAGAGTCATTGAAGTGAATTAATTTATACCTCAAATTATTATTTTTGTTGTTGTTATTGGTACTTTTCGTTTCTCTGTGGCGTGTGGAATATTAGCTTAGAAGCTACTGGCTGCAAATATATATTTATTGCATTAGTTACAGTGGAACAATTTTGAATATTATACTACAAAAATATCTATAAAATTTATTGAAAAATAATGTCAAAAGTATCTAATTAGGGTTTGAATTGGTCTCGATATTATATATTATCATACATGTCAAACATATTTAAGTATTTACTTTACCTATGTAGATATATATTATATAAATTAATAATATATCACAAATCTGTTGCATAAAATAAAAATGCGAATAGAACAACTTTTTCAGAAAGTATTCTAAAAGTAGTACTTAATTCATTTTAATTTAAACTTTAAAAAACAAAAATCTCTCATTGTCGTAGGATATTTTTATAGCGAATTTAAAAAGTAAAATGGTTTGATAATGTGAAAATCATTGCATCATAAAATTTTTTAACAGAACTTTATGAAATCATACATATATGTGAATTTTTGCAATCAAATATCAACATTTTTGTAGTAAGTAAGCAATTTTAGACTAAAAGAATAGCGCACGAAGAAATATAGTAAAAGCTTACATTATGACGTCATTCATTAAATATCAAATAAAAAATCAATACAAGACCACCCTGCAAAAAACAGTAAACAATACATATAAATTTATTAATATAAACTTAATGAACCCATCAAGCAACAATAAAGATTCACTCTCCGATATTGAATAAAGATGGATCTGTGGTGGTACCAGATATAACTTCTCGTACCGTTGGTTCGTGCATTATTAAAACTCGCCGTAGAAAAAAGTGCTGAAAAAATGCATAGCTAGAGCTCTTCTTTGCGTCGGTAACTTAAAACTAAGCTCTGTTAGGGGTTAAAACATATGAACGTCAACGATCGGCAGCTGCTCTCACGCTTCCAGAAGTAAGCCCGCAGTAATACTACTTTAGCTTATTACAGATATATATTTTAAAGAAATACTTCTCTACTAGATTAGATAACCAGTGCCATGATAAGCTATAACGAATAAATGCCTTCTGGTGAGTATCTTATACTACTGCTCCTCTAACTCATAACTCCATGGGTATAGCCAAGAGAACATAAAGGACTGTGTTTCCAACCGAAAAGTGCGACCGAACTAACATTTCATAAGCTAGAGACAATGTGTTTTCGGGTTTTACTTCCTCCGGTTAATTGGTTAGTTGCTGTTGCGGGTTAGCAGATATTTTTCCACTGAACATTATCCCCTTTAAAAAAGATATATCAATAGCGAAAGTATGAGTTTTTGTATTTACATATTACAAGCGGTTATTTCAATACAATTATAATGCTAATTATTTATATAAAGAAAGATTTCTTCAAATCCTTCTCTGATTCTCTGATACACTTATTGGTTACGCCCGTGCACAACTCGACAGCAATTGTTAAAGTGAACACTTATCCGGTTGGCATTATTACCTTATAGATAGTGTCCTTTTAATACAGTAGTTATATGTGATTGGGATCAAGATGTATGTATGCGTCTCAAAAACTCTTTCTACACAAATGTCATCCTCAATCTTTTCGTGGTAATCCCTGTTTTAAGCATATGAAGCAATGGCGATCAAGTGTTCAGCGGTATGTTTCACATCTGGTTCTTGGGGGAACCTTGATGTAACAAACTTTATGTAACATAAGGTAGCAAACCTACTACTGAAATAGTCTAGTCTAATAAATAATTTGGTATAATCATGGTATAATGGTATATGGTATAATGGTATATTTCAGTTAGGAATGGAAATTTTATGACGACTCTTCGCAATGTTAAAAAGACAAGATTCGGACAATGGAATGTACGTATGTTATTACAAACTGGAAAATTTGCGCAGCTCTTTGCTAATTGTGAAAGGCTTAAGTTATATGTAAGGTATAATAAATATTAATAAAATGTATCCACTGTAAACACTTGCAGTAGCAAAATATATTTATTAAAAGGTGTGGAAAACATAAAATACACATGCGAAACTTCAATTTAAAATAAAAATTGTGCTTTTACGTAGAAGTGGAGAAGAACTAAATAGCACAGAAATACTCGAGTAGTTCGAACAAGTACAAGTATTTCCATTTTTTCCATTTTCCATTATAATTGGAACATTTCGGTAATGAATGTGCAAGTACGGCAATAAAATAATATCAGTAAAAAATGCTAGAAATATAGAAAAATATTTCTTTTTGTTTGGGATTGCATTTGAAGTCATTGCTGTTTCGGTTGCTGTTGCTGTTGCTGCTACTGTTGTTGCTGTTGGTGTTAGTGTTGTTGTTGTAGTTGCTCTTGTTATTGTTGTTCGTTGCTTAGCTGCTATTAATACAAATTACGAAAATATTGCATGTTAGCGAATTTATGCATGAGTTTTGACTATTAAGAAAGAGAAGGAACGAATTGGCCAAATTAATGTGCATACATTTGAGGGATTTTAGCTGTGTAATTCTCTACTAAATGCAAGAAAAAAAGAATGAAACAAATACAAAAAACAAAAATGGCGGCACATTACTTTTGCGATTTCTAAGAATTTAATTATAACCATAAAAAATACAAAAATTACAACAAAAACAAAAACAATAAGAAAACACAATTTAAAAAGGCAGCGCAACGATTTTCTTTTTGTTTCCTACAAACTCGCTTTTGCTCTCATTAAACCGCTGCTACGCTGCTACTGGTTTTTTGACGTCAGTTCACTTGCTTGCCATTTTGTGCTGTCATTGTTGTTGTTGTGCAAAAATTGTTGGCCATTTTCTTAATGGTGGATACTTTGCATCCGTTTTAGCGTTCGCTTGTTCGCTTTGCAGTTCGTTCAGTGGCTGCGTTTGTTGCTGCAATTATGCCAGTTTTTTTGTTGTTTTTATTTGAATTATTTATTTTTTTTTTTCATTTTTGTTTGAGCTTAATAATTTTCTTTCTGTTTTAAATGGATTTAATGAATGCGGTCCTATTAATTTTTTTTTGCTCTCGTTTTTGTAGTTGCCTTGGCAAGCCAGCTATTGTGCATTTCTTGTAGGCTTAGTTGTTGTTGTTGTTATTTGCTTGTATAATAGGAATAATTGGCCAAGAGGCCAGAAATTTGCCCAAAGCCGTTTTGCCATCAAGTGAAAACACACTTACAAAATTATTTGATATCTACTGATTCTTGCCACCAGTGTTTGTGGATGTGGCACAAAGCATTTCAGTTTTGTTCTTAGATTGATTATTTCTTCCTTTTCGACCAGTTGCAATTGTAAGCAATGGAATTACACAAATTGTCGGAAATCGCATAAATTTGAATTTTTCTTTATTGAAGTTAATAATTGTCCCGTTTTGTTTGGTTGCAAGTTACGAGTCTTTAAATGCAATTCATGAATTATGCATAATTGCAGCAATCAAATTTGAATATTTTCGCTTAAATTGTTGGTCTGTTTTTGATTTGGTAAATAATTAAATAAAATTGTTTTCTTTTTGAAAATATACAGTCTCATATCAATGTATCTTACTTCCGGTAGAGAAATTTTATAATTTCTATTAAAAATCGGTTTCTTGTATGTAAAGATAAATGGCCATAGCGATAATGGTCATTACCGGATTTCAGCTTAACGCAGCACTCCTCTTCAGGCGACTCTGCTGGTTGTGCACCTTTTCCAGTCTCGTAAATCAAGTGTGGTTATCTCTCAACTTCATTACTCCACTGTTGATACAGTCTACATCAGCGCCGATTCAAACACCTTTTTCGCTGGGACATCATCATCCTTTCTCAAGATATGACCAAACCAACGAAATTGCTAAATATTAACTAACTGAATGATGATTAGCTGAAATCAATGTATCAATAAAGTTCATACAGCTCGGGATTGATTCCGATATGATAGACGTCACCAACACATAGAAGATCAAAGATGCTATGAAGAACTTTATTCTTGCGATATGAAAAATATATAGAGTCTAAAATCTGTAATGACTC
>NC_051846.1:197237771-197240964 GCF_002237135.1 Teleopsis dalmanni
ATTCATGTAGTTTTCTAGTGCAGGACAACTCTATTCAGTTCTTCATTAAATCTTTCTTATGTAGTTTGTTATATTTATTTACACATAGCTTTCTCTAGTTAATAGAAGACAACTATTTAGCTTTGATCGAACTCACAAATATTCTTCGCAATTTCAGAAGAAAATGTATTCAAAATAAATCACGGCAACTGTAGAGTGAGTTACCTGCAAGTCAAAACTTACATAGAATGATCATTCAGTGACCTGTGAGAAGTTGAGTATATTCGCACAATTTAATATAACACCTATCATCTATTATGTAGTTGTTGTGATCATAATAAAGCTTTTCTGTCTATAGTTTCTCTTTGATACTTTTCTTCGAGATGCATCAATGTTTTATTATCCAGTATACAATCTTCCCTTGATTATTCACACTGTCTAAAACCCGTAGACAAGTTGATAACATATCATAATCTTCTCTTTTTTATTGAGTTATTCACTATGTAGCGAACATTGAATCCTAAGTAAATCCAAATCCATGTTGTTCAGTTTGAACCTCTGTCAGAAAGGTCTCAATTTATCATGATTTACCATCTCGCACTTTCTAATTAAGTGAATATTAATACCTCAGTAAATTTAATTCATAAAGGTTCCGTTAAAATCCCTCATTATTAAAATTTCACGTGGTATGAAATATATAAGATTTAGTCAAAAGGTACAAACTTTAACACCTATCGGGTAAATTGCTTTCATTTAATTATTAAGATTAAAAACCACCAATTCTTTTTCATCACAAGACGATACAACGTACATGACTACATTAGTTCTCAGTTCAGGCTCTAAGTCGTTTAAATGTGACAGTCTCATTGTTCCTATTACTTGCTAGTTTTGAACATATAACTGGTACAGTAAATATATAACTAGTAATAAGTCGTTAATGTCTAATAGTCTCGTTGGTCTCATGGTCTCATTGTTTGCTATGTGCGAACAATCACAGAAATATCGGTTTTAAAAACTTAACATACTTTATGATTACTTTACTCTATGGTGCTGTAGGATTTTCGAAAATTGTAGAATTACCCAAATTTACATTAAGATTCAGCGCTTTGAAAGAAATGTCTTATTCGTTTAATTATATCAACTTTAATTTAATTAAACAAAGCGTAAGAATACATCAAAATAATTATACAAAAATAGTACATATGACAAACTTTCATAGCAGTAAAATTAAAAGCAATTTCTTAATTCTATAATTTTCGTTATCCTAGAACGGGCAGTCCAGACTAGATAAGACCAATTTAAAACAACTGGTTCAAGGGCTGCAGAAATGAGTACATACATACATACATATTTAATGAATTTTAATTTATAATTTATTTTTTACAATTATATCAATATAAACATTATTAAAATTAGTTGTGGCCATACGAAAATTATATTATTTTTTATATAATGTTTTATGGCACTGGGTGCGAGTTTTTTGAACTAGTTATACTAAGAAATATGTACTAAAGTCTTTGTTAATTAAGTAAATTAACGTGAAGTGTAATAAATTATTTAAAACATTTTAATTCTTTTATTTGGGATACCATAATAATAAAATAATGTAATGTTACCAAAATACAATAAAGAAAAAATTTGCCCAATTGTGGAAGATTAGAAACACGTCGCGGACCGCATGACATCCGTGGGCTTTGGATACCCCTGGTCCATAATATACAATACAACTTAAAATAATATATTATAATTTAATTTAATCACAGCATAATTAAAAACTTAACTATGATTACGAAAAATTATATTATTGTTTGTTGCTATTATTATAAGCTTTCAATAAATTTTGTATTTGTTTTTATTTCAGTTTATCAACTAACGATAAATGTGGCAGCGCGAAAAACAGCTGAGAACTTGTGTATGTGGAACGTGTTCGTTGTGTGTGGAAGATAATTTTTGACATGTATTGTTTCTTTTTGTGCATGTGTGGCGCACGATTTGACCGATTCGGCAAATAAGAGCGAGTTTTTGATGTGTAGTAAATACCAATAATACAATAAATAAGTATATTAAGCAATTTAAAGTTTTATAATTTAACAACTTAAAATAAATTCTGCAATTGCACTCGTTGGTAAGTTTGGAAGCCGCAAAAAGTTTGAGGTTAAACTTAGGACGCATTGACTCAGTTATTTTTGTTGTTACCAAAAATAGTACACAGCTTTACAATATAAACATCTGTTTAAACGATTTTATTTTACAGTATAACTTAACATCGAAACGAAATGCCACCAAAAAAGCATGAGGAACATGAGCGTAAGCCACTCATTGGGCGCATTGGCACAAATCTACGAATTGGTATTGTTGGTGTACCGAACGTGGGCAAGTCCACCTTTTTCAACGTCTTGACGAAAAGTGCTGCTCCAGCTGAAAATTTTCCTTTCTGCACCATTGATCCAAATGAGAATAAGTATCCAATTTTAGTTGTAATTTTGTTTTGTTAAAGTCTTTATGATAATTACACGCCCGGGGCAACATTGCCAGCACAACTCTTCTTCGAGTTGTGATGGCCTAGCCAATGTTGTGCTGTGTTGTGGTATGAGTAGAATTAGAAAAAATTTATGAATAGTTTAACGCAAATAAGCTTTCGCCAGTGCTGGACTATGTGTGACATAGAATGTTTAGGCCAATATATTTAACTGTGAAAATTAATTTTATTAATTTATGAAATAACATATTATCAAAGGAGTTGTGTGTACTAATTAATTCGATATTTAATTATCTGATGCAGAAATGATACAATTTCGAGTAGACTGTAGTCAATGTCAATGGCACTTCCAGTTTTTTACTGCACT
The DNA here is from genome assembly GCF_002237135.1 of Teleopsis dalmanni. NCBI lineage: Eukaryota > Metazoa > Arthropoda > Insecta > Diptera > Diopsidae > Teleopsis > Teleopsis dalmanni. The sequence goes on from NC_051846.1 coordinate 197,240,597, forward strand.
GCACATCTTGTGCATGCAGCTTTGCTTCCGTATATATACGAGTACGAGTACATATATCTTGTTTTTAAGCCATGTAACGACATTCAATAAACACAATATTAAAATAATTTTTAGCTCTCGATTTAGCTACTGTATGATATTTTTAAATATAACGTCCTGCAACTGTAACTGCATCGCGAGCAATACTTATTTTGAATGCTGTCCATTATTGTCCATCGAGCCACAAATCCCAACCTGTCATTTTGATATTTTGTTAAATGCTGTTTTTGAAAATTATAATAATTTCCGCAAAATAAGTTTTGATGCGCTGCTAAAGCATTTCTATAAAAATAATATAGGCTGCCGTTGGCCACTGTAGAATGGGCGTG
>NC_051846.1:197241064-197405134 GCF_002237135.1 Teleopsis dalmanni
CCACTTTAAAATCCATATAGTTTGGTATCCAAAACAGAAAATATATGTTTGTTTCTTCTATCCTTCCATCTTCCAACTTTTTGTCAAAGTTTCCAAAACTAATATGATGACTGTTAAAAAGTGTGGAATTTCTCCTGTTAATGATTTGTCATTGTCTATTTATTATATAATAATATATGTTATTGTATGAGTACCAGATCAATCGGTATATTTGAAATTTTGTAAGTGAATATTACTTATTAATGGTATGTCGCGGTAGGCAATTGTCTGTTTTAATAATAATAATTTCGTAAAATAAATTCGAACTAGATGTTCACTTGTTGTACATCTCACTAATGGTGGTTTATTACTAGATATTTTTTAATAATAATTATTTTGTATGAATTATTTGCTTCTATAATAATAATTACTTTATATTATTTATATAAGAACTTTATTTGACAATAATAAAATAATTAATTACAATTGTATAAATGATAATAATCATTCCTTTAAACAATGATAATGATAATAACAATGAAAGTTCATAAATCGGATACTAAGTGCATTAGACATGTGCTTACAACTTCAGTGTTTGACATCTTAGCACTAACTGTCTGACTGAAGTACTTCAAACCAAAATAATTCCCTATGTTGCTGCTACGGTGTTGCCACCTTGTAATATATATTTGCCGCTACACATCAATTTCTACAATACATCCTACAAGTGATAGCGTATGCTTTCTGTAATAATAATCGTTATATAAATATATTTGTCTGCCTAAAGTGAAGTCCCTATTCTCTTTGAAATACCACTTTATCCTCTATGGTAATAATCGATGGCGTCATGTGAATTTTTCTTTTCTGTATCAATGTTTTTGTTCAACTGCTCCACTCTTTACCAATTGAAAAGTTTACAAAGATTAGAGGTACTCTAACAATTCTAACTTTTTTAGCAGAAGACATACGAGAGCAATTGGTTGCAATGAATCCACAAAAATATCAATTAAAAAAGGACGAATTTTTTTGTTTGTGGCCGTTTGAATGAACGGTGGAGTGCATATTAGTACATGGCACAATTTCTAAGCAAATTACGACTCCTCGAATTGAAGGATGAAGTACTTACATGACCGAAAGAAAAACTTTATGCATTAGTAACTTTAGAAGAGTTGTCAACTTTAGATAACTGAGGTACATAATCGAATTTACTTATCTGCTTACAACACAAATGCAAAAGCTGACAAACACATATGCAAAACGTGCAGCAGCACATTTTTAACAACTCCTCAACAACAAACCGAACTACAAATTTTATGGTTGCTACTTGCTGCTACTGATGCTGCTACTGCTGCTACTACTGCTGATACTGCCACAATTTTTGTAGTGATATTGCATCTGCACAGCTACTACTACTATTGCTGACAAGCTGCTCCACAAGTTTCCTATTAGATGAATCGAATTTCTGGTTTTACGGTGACTAAATTCGATTGGAAATTTTGTTGAAAGTTGTACTCATTTCAGTCATCAATGTCGTTTTGTGTTTGGATGAGTACGTAAAAATGCATTCATGACTGATTACTGTTGTTGTGTGCAATGGGTGCATTTGTGCAGTGTGGATAGCACATTTACATTTTTTAACCAAAATTTCAGTTTTTTTCTTCATTCTCTTCTCTTCTCTTGCACTACTATTTCTTGTTGGTTTTGTTGGGATAGAAATAGAAACTAACTCGACTTCCGTTTTAAATGCTTGAATGCAAGTGAATTGTACAGCATAACTTCCGGACTTAAAGTATGGCATACTATAACGGATGTGTATAAATGATGCGTCAATATCCGTTACCACCGTTGATTAGTAGCTGAACTGAAGCACCAGTTTATACATAAACTACAAATTTGATATTTTAAAATTCTTTTTAAACATAACATGACAAAAGTTAGCAAGTTCCTGCAAAAAAGGTGTACAGCTAAGTTGTAAAATTTATTTATAAAGCAACAAAGTAAAAAAAATCATATTGAATCTAATTTAAAATCTTTGATTAAGAAAGTTTACCACCAAAGGAACCACACAGCAGCGCTCATAACTCATATTCAAGTTCATCGAAAACATTATTCATCATGGTCAGTCGTGCAATTTGGCTTGTACCAATTTTACTGCTTGTGAAAAGTGCCTGAAATTGTAGCTGACATCATTTATATTGGAAAATAATGAAATTCCCCAAACGTGACAACTAAGAATATTTACTATTTTACGACCAATAACAAAATAAACAGTATCAACAGCAACCAGCAGCCAACAAGGACACTAATAAGAGAGTATCTAGCTGGCAAAACAATAAGAAAAACGCACTAAAATCATACATAAAAATATGTATCTTCAGCATAATCGATCAAATTGATGTATGCAACTTTGTTGGAATATTTACTATGTCAGGCAGCGAAGTGGCACAATGCGAGATTTAGTCACAGCCCAACTAACTGAAACGTTATCAGCACAAATGCCTTCAAACCACAAATCGAAAAGGCACAAATTTACGCTTGGAGCACTGCATCGGAGAGCATTGGCAATTTTTTCATTTTTCTTTTTTTGGCAAAATATGTTTCGCATTAGCAAGGCAACGTATTGGGAACATTGAAGTCAACTCCACTTCGATGTAGCAGTGTACAATGTTTAAGTTGACACCGACTCATATTGCGGCTTAATAAAATATTTTTAAGTCTAAATATATGACAATAATTAAAAAATTTTTCTAATAATTTGTAAATAAAAATAAATGTCATTGTATATATTTTATGTAGTTTACAAAAAGACTCAAAGCAAAAACCTTTTCTTCTAGAAGTTGAAAGATGCAACAGAGGTTCAATACTTTTCTTAACTATTTCAGACCATTTTTTCTCCAATTGAAGAATTAATGATTTTCTTTAAGTAACATATATCCATTCTGATGAACCTTTAATTAGTTTTTAAAACATCGACTCCGAAAAAAAGCTACTGTATACATCACTGATTGATGGTATGTTTTTAATAAGTTACAGCTGTACATTCCCTTCTCTTTAATAAGACGCTCCACTAAAATTAGAATCTAATATCACTATTTAAATTATGTATAGTTTACGAAAACAGTCAAAGCAAAAAGTCTTTCTTCTAGAAGTTAAAGACAGTGGCGGATACAAAGGCGGTTTTTAATTTTCAATACTTTCCTTAACTATTTCAGACCATTTTCCTTTCAATCGGTATAAAAAATTTCCTTTAATTATGTCCATTCAAATGATCATTCAATTGCTTTTCAAAACAGCAACCTCGAGAAATGAGTCACATTATACGGCATTGTTTAGTGGTAAGTTTTTAATTAGTTACAGCTGTACATTTCCCACACTATTACGTTTAAAATAAATAAAATTGTCTCGAATTTGTCGTACGTCTCCATTAGACACAAGTCTTTGATAAAACACTCCTTTAAATTTAGAATAGATTGACTCGTACGTGTGGTCTTCTTACATCTGATACTTACATGATACTTGTTTTTAATAATATGCACCATTAAACTTAGAATATGTTGACAAGTACTTGCAGTCTTCTTAATTTTCTGTATGATCCTTATCTTTAATAAGTTGCAGCTTCAAATTTAGAAAAGGTTCATTAATCCATGTGGTCTTCATAATACTTGACATACCATTAAATTAAATATAGTTTATAGTTTATAGTTTACATATATTTATATATATAGTTTTCTTTATATATATTTCTTTATAATAAGTTTAAAGTAATTTAACTAGTCCGTGTAGTCTTCATATAGAACCATAACATCTATAAAATCTATGTTTCTGATAATACGAATGAATGTGTCATTGTCTTAAAATAATATGAGCAATATGCTTATTTATAAAAAGTAACTAATATATCGTAGTATTACTAAAATTGATTGGATTGGATTGGATGTACCTAATGTTACTTCTTTCAAGTGTAGTTCTTTATGTCAAACATTTGTCATTGTTATGCGGAAGTATGCAAAAGCAAAGGAAATAACTAGAAAAATACTACATCAGAAAAGGCTAAAATCACTTTTGTGTTATTTTATTGAATCGATTTGGAAGCCGTACGACGTTCTTTATTGGAAGGTTAACTTAAACTAAAATTGATGATACGCGTGAAATGTGTAATATTTCTTAAACACATAAATTGAAAAGACAAATCAATGTAGGAATATTTCCTGCTACTTTGCAGTTTGAAATATGACTCCCATAGGAATTATTCTCATACTGAGTTAATTTACACAATCTGGAAAGATAATTCATATAAATCACAAAACCAAATTGAATTTTAAATGTTGTGTAGAATAAATGAATAAAATTTTAAAATTTTAATCCACAAGCATTTCGAAGTTAAAAGTTTTGCCTGCAATAATTTAAATAAAATCTCATAAATTTAAGAAATCTGTAAATTTAAACGATTTTATGAAGATTGTGGAAAATAGCTTTACTTCCTGCACTTCCAGCACAGAAAAAAATGTCACTGATTGTCTTTGTAACAATAAAAAATCAACGTTTGCCATAGCAAATGGCGTTGCTGTAAGACTGCACTACAGTTAAGATTGATAGGTATTCCAGCTAACTAAACTGCCCGTGCCAACCGACGTGGCATGCTGTGTTGATGACATAACATGAAGGAAGCTACCTGCAAGGTTGCATTTGAAATGCACGGGCACAACGCCACATCTCCGGTGTTGACTAACGAACACTATCATTTAAATCTGGAAATTGCGCTTGGCAAGAGATCAAGTGCCATTTTGTGGTACTTTCGTGTGCAAAAGTAACATTTAAGCATTTTTTAGTAACTCTCCACGCCCTCTGAAACGTTTTCGCCTGTTTTTCGTGTGAATGCACACGTAGAAAGCATTCGTGCCAAGTACATGTGGCCAGAATTTTTCACCAAAATCAACTTATTTAATATAATTCTTCTTTTTTTGTTTTGTGCTTTATTGCTGCTTTCTTAGCTTAGCAGAAGCAAGATTTATATTTATGTGCCTTAGGGATTTCAAATTGCTTTGCATTACAAGACGTTCTGTTGAGGCTTATATTTCTCTGCTCTTGTTAATTTTTGTTACCAACAGTCTTCTTCTGTTTTTCACAGCTGCTATCAATATTTGTCTTCTCCTACTACTGCTCTACTGCTCCTACGTTCGAGCTCCACTTCACAGGCAAATAATTTTTCCAAACATATTTTTCTTAAGGTGGAATATCATTTATCAGACTTGAGGACAAATTTGTCATTTTGAATCTGTCAATCTTTACTTTATTAATATTATGCCACACAGATTTTCACTTATGTAATGACCCCCACACCCCCTCACTCTCCGCAATGCTCATGTTGTTTGAGGTGGATTTTAGCATTTTATCACTAAATTTATTGCTTACTAGTAAATAGGCAGATAAGTCAGTTGTGTGATATGGTTTAGTTGAGACAGGGTTATTTGGGTCAATCGACTATTTGACACTAAAAGGTGTCGATAGAGTAAATGGTTAACAGTGGTGCTAGCTTACTGAAATGTAGAAGATAAATTTTTGTAAATGAAGTAAACGATTGTACATAGCAAAATATTCGTTAACTCAGTAGTAAACACTTTATTTCAATAAAATAACGAATATAAAATTACAATTGAAAATGAATATAAACAAGTATATACCAGGTCAACGCATACCGTTTTTTTCTTTTGTTTTGGTAATTAAAACAAATCATTCTCTTTCGAGGTGTTGAAAGAGTATTTCATAAGTAACTTTGCGATTTTCCATTTGCCGTCCATTTAAATAGTGTTGGACCCATTTATCTAGTTCACTGATCTTATCCATTGCTTATATACGTCAGTTGTTTTTATATAGTAACACATTTAGAGCATCCAATAACTTTTACAATTGCTCCTCTTCACACTTCTGTTATCTACCAGAGTGCTCACTGTCTTTTTATTTCGACACTGTTAAGTTGTCGAAACTGTATTTTACATGTTCTAATCAATGAAACGAGTACACCATACATTTCTAGCAGCAAACCATGACTTTCAACTACCTTTTTTTGGACCGAATAAGAATTGCAATGCGTGCCGGTAATGTTCTTTTTCAAGCAAAAAATTCGACCTGATCACTGAACGATAAAACAAGCATATCAGTTTTTATGAGATATTTGCGCATATCTACACAAAAAAATATCTTTTATATTTAGACATAAACAAAACGTACTAGAATAGAAGTAAAAGTAGGAAATTGACAAATATGATTTGATTCTCTATATAAAATGCTTTTTGGTCATGGCCTCTGCCGTGACCATTCGTCATATGACAGCCCTTAAATTTTCTTGCAGGAGTGAAAAATTAAAATGTCAACTATCTATTCCATAATAGACTTGGACCACACGTATACCATTAAATGATTGCAATAGCAGGTAATTATCTACTTTCCGCTGACCTCCATTAGCGATTTTTCACCGATTAGCTAAAGATATTGTATTTTATATCAACTTTCTACGTCCTTTTCTCCATTGTGAAGTTAGGCAATATTCCTTTTTTAATATAATTTTTTTTTAATTCCCTGATTTTAATAAATACACAGATATATATTTAACTATTACTCCTATTGGAGCACAAGCATAATTTGTACTTTGTTTGCTTGTTTACATTGATTGCTTTATAGATTGAATTGATTACGTTATAAATAGATGAATAGATTGAATATATGATTTTACTATATCCGATGTTAAATTGTTTTATCTATTTTGTTACAGTTATTATTAGTACAAGCTTAGCACACAGATCGGTAAAATATATACGAGTAGTTTCAATGAAAGATGCGAATTAGTTAACTTTTATTGGAAAATTAATTTAGTTTAATAAAATTTTACATCTAATTTATTAAAATTAGTTTAAATTTTAGCTTCAGTTTTGAACAACCACTGTAAATGTGTCCCTTAAAATTATATTTCAACAGGCCAACTTAATCAACGCAATATCTCTAATAAGATAATCCAATCTGACTTTAATCGAATGATCCCACAAACTACGCAAACTACACAAATGGTTATTTCTTCTTATTTTCTTGATTTTGCTGAAGATATAGAGGTTGTTGTAATTTTATGGATGACATAATTCTTCGGAAATAAAGGTGACGCACTCCACACCTTCCAACAGCAACAAGGAATCAACCATAAAAAACACACAAAACATATTTATTTGCCTTAAACGTTCTTTTGCTCCACCCAAGCGTTTCTTATTTTAACTTTATTGTTGGCATAAATAAAAAGGACACCCAAACCAATTTCAAACACACACACACACACACAGTCACTCACGATTACTAGTATCCCTATCCGATATGAGCATTAAATATAATGTCAATGTGTGTTTGTGTGTTGTTAGTACTGCAGCAAGTGTCATTTTAGAAAGCAACAATATTCGCATTTCGCATACGAAAAAGCAACGAAACATTTATTTTATGAGATTACTTATGTATGTGTCCCCAATAAAATGACATCCTTCTGCTAGCTGAATGGCAACTTCCGTTTCTTTTGAATTTTTATTATAACTTTATTTTATTTGTTAAGGAGCAATGAAGCATACCAATTGATTTGACCCGAACGCCAAATGTCTGACACGCTTGGACAATATGTTAAAGCGTGCGTAATGATAATAACAATTTACTTAGCTCAAGTTGCAATATAGTAAATAACAACAAAAACAACAACAACGACGACGAAATTAACAACAACAATGTACAGACAAAATTTATAGCCAAAAGCATTTACACATATATACGGACACTCATATACGAAGTGCATGTGAGTGTATTTGAGGTTAAGTGTATTTAAGTGCGAACTCCTTGTGCGGGCAATTGTGCAGCTAATGCCGTGCGTTAAGCGTAAACCTATCAAAAATATTGTAATTCAATGAATTTTTATTGGCAAATTATGTTAAAGTGATTTCGCATGGCTTGTGATAAAAAAAAAAGGTAACAGAATTTGCTATAAAATTCATTTATTCAATTTTAAGACCTAAACAAAGCCTATTTTAAATTGCATAAATTCAATAAAACATAAATGGTTTCCGCCTGCAGGTGCTGCCACATGTGCTCACATATAATAGTTGCCATTGAATTTGACATTTTCGAATGAAAAACCTCAAATAAATATTAGCATAAAATATATATGATTTTATTGAATGTGGATCTGAATATGAATGGGCGGTTGTAGCCTCTAATCATTTCATAGAATAGCACATTATCAAGCGACTGCTACATTGCATACAAGTAAGTGTATCTGAGCAGAAATGCTCAATTTAAATGCATGCAGCAGCTGCTTTATCGCATGTTTTACTATTCAGCATAAAAATGTATGTAATAAAATTTAAATAAGAATATTATTGCTTTAAGAATGAAATACTTTTAAGAGAATTTTTTTTTCCATTCTAAGTATATATGCTTATGTGAGTTTTATGTTAAGCATTTATACTATATATTATGTATTGTTCTGCACTTTTACCTGTTTTTTCCGTATGTGCTTTCATATTCCATGAGTGGAGCGCAGTACCTTAATTACAAACATTATGACCCCAATAACGCATTAGATGAGAAGTTACTGTCCGTAAATAAATATGCTAAATGGTAAATGGTAAAAACAACAGAGAAAACAACAATAAAATAGCAAAACAGAAAAATAATTGAAAAGCCCCAACATTTCACACACACACAAAGAAATAATCAATTCTATGGTCTGCGGCACAGCGTTTAATTAAAATGCACACCACATATGTAGGTACAATCATACACAATTGAAGAGAGTGTAAGCAAAATATTTAAAATTACATAAAATAGTGATAGAAAAAAAATGAATTGAAAATTTACTGATAATTTCGGCAAACATTAAAAATAAAAATTAATCAGAAAGCTCTAAGCATTTTCAAACGCAGATAATCATTTGGAGCACCTGAAAATCTGGACACATCGCTGGCATCATGCGAACATGTATTGAATTCTTTCTGTATTGAGCAATTTTATACATAATGAGAGGACTCGGCGATATGCATTGTATTGAGCAACGTCTATGAAGAAAAAATACAGCTCTCTCTTTGAAATAGTGCGTAAAAATATTACTCATGTGGTAGGTATATTGACGGGTCACAGCCGCCGATTAATGAAATATACTCGAACATTGAATCTTTCGTGAACTCATTTCTAAAGCAGCTGTGGAGAAGATGATGAAAGTGCCTCAAATATGTTTTGTTACTAACATAAAGCATACAATAGTTTATTTTTCACATCTCAAAACTTTTTGTAATAATGTTGAACTTAGTGTTTTTATTTCTACATTGATACGCATATATGTAATCTTCGATATATATATGTTAAAACCTATTTTGGTACATTTTTTTACCACGTTAGTTATTTGCATTCTATCGGAATCGCAACGCTTTATAACCACCATATCATATTCAATGTTATTTAGTTTGCATTGAAAGCACTGATCTATTCCACATTTCTGCTCATTTGGAATTACGAGGAAAGCATTTAGAGCAGCTTCAAGCAAAAAAGGGAAAGCCCTTACCGATATTCACTATACAGTATAAACAATTCACTCCATAACGCATTGTGCAAAAATCGGGAAGTGATCCCCTCATAGCTGTTATATATTAAGTTTAAGATATTTAAGGACTATTAATATTTTATTTAAAAAATGGGTAATCGCATTGACATGTTTTTTTCTTTTAACATAAAAAATTTTATCGAGTACAACAGATCCTAAGTTGAATGTACATAACCTAACTTAAGTTTTTGAAATACTTGTATTTCTTTTATAATTTTTAATTTTATAGTTGAATTATTAGTTAAACATTTGTTTAACACTTCATTTTCCGCAATTAGTCACAGTTTACTTTTATATTTTTAATAAAACTACATTGCAAACTAACTACATTTCCTGACTAATAATAAAAAAAATTTTGGTCATCTCTGAATTTTTTTCGAAAATTGATGTCCATAAATAAAAAGTAAAATGCACTTTTGTAAATAGAAAATTTGTGCGAAAGCCGAAACCACTAAGCTGTAAAACAAATTGTTTTTAAAATAAAACATAAAACATGAAATAGTGTTTCGCATCATAAACTAATCTTGCACAGGTCATGGTTCCAACTAAAATACCCACCAAAAAAATCAACAGCAACAAGAATGACATTTGCCAACACTGCAAATACAGAATGCATTGATATATGAGCGGATCGAGGCACAAACAGACTGAAGCTGAATTAAGCTACGTGGGCAGGGAACATTTACTTCCAACCGAATGCACATTATCCAGAATCCATAAAATTGAAAAATTCAAGCTGGCATACACAACACAAAATTACAAAAATTACAAACAAACTACAAAAAAACAAAAATTGAAACAAAATGAAGTCAAAAATCTGCTGCTATCCAAAAAACACAAAAGAAGTAGTATAAATTGCACAAAAAATAAAGCGAGTCGAACCACAGAAAAACATTTGACCACATAAGCGCACATTGGCAACACTGCACATATGTGCCAGCGTTTGTGTATGTACTGACCTTTCCCAGTAGTCCGTTTGGTAAGCACATGAAAAAGGTATGCATGACATCATGTTTACAAAGGAATGTGAGAAGTCATCATACTAAAAGAATGTACTGGTAATGTATCATGTCATGCGGCTAGCGAAAAAAAAAACCCTTACTCTTCGTGAAATTAACCGAACGACAGATATTTTTTTGTCATATTTGTTGTTGTTGTATTCCTTAAGGAAATTTCTATACAATTATTCGAGCATGCTCAGTATTCGTGTGCATTTAAGTGCGGAGCGTTTAATTTTTCGGTGCGGATGGATTTTGTGAATTTTTGGTGTCTTGCTAAATTTATTAAATTTAATAAATTAATAAACGAATATTATAAACGAATAAACAAAAGAAATTTATAATATATTGTGAATTTGTGTTTAACAATATTAATTATTGTTTTTCCTTCGGAATTCCAGTGTAAGTTGAAATTTAAATTGAAAACATTTTTTTTGATTGCGCTTTATATACCTGGCGTGTTTTTTAAAAACTATATTTATTATTTCTGTTTCAGTCTACAGTTCTGTTGCTGTTTCCAGTTTATTTACTGGAATATTTATTTATTATTTTAATAATAATTGTTATTATTTAATTATTTGTTTATATTTTAATTTAAGTTGTTAGTTATTATTTCTCAATTTCTCAAAATCAGGATACTCAAGGAGTTGAAATTAGTAAAAGGTAACATTACTAATTTTACTAAATAAAATAAAATTATTTATGAGAATCCCTTTTTTTTACAGAAAGTAACATTGACGTTATAGCAAAATTCCACACACTCATGAACATGATGGAAAAGAGAAGCGATACAGCAGTTTCTGATAACTGCTTTCCCATCAAGACGTTTGAAGAATTGGGGAATATGGACGCACTTTGTGCAACTAAAAGTGCTCAATATGTAAGTTATATTTCATACAATCAAAAACTAAATATACAAAACTTTTGATTATATTTTAATTGAATTACTTCGTTCGATTTATAAATTTTTTTCTTTTTGAAACCATTTAGGCTAAATTAATAAAATCCATTATTCAACCGGAGGGAATAAAAAAAAACTTACATCGAATCATCGATCGAACGTTAGTTTTGGAGTTAAATTATGATGAAATTGGCACCAAAAAAGCATTTAAGGAATTTAAATTCTTAAATGCTTCAATATTCGGTATAAAAAAATTGATGCATATATATAAATAAATAAATAAAACTAACAACTTATTTTTCTTTACAGAAGCCTTGCAAAAAGATGGCTATACAGAAAAGGAGTATATTTCGGATATACGAATAGCCATAAAGAATGTTAAAGGAATTCATTATAAACAGCAGTGCAACGACCGGAAGAAGCGCAGAGTGGAAGAAACCAGCAAATAATTTTTATTTATTTATTTAATATTTATAATAATAAAAAAAACAAAGAAAAAATACAAAAAAAAATTAAAATCTATAATTATAATATCAATAAATATTGTTTTTGTTAATTTTATTTATTTATATTAAAAAAAAATTAAAAAAAATTTAAAGCAAAAAAAATTATAATTTATAATATTGTAATTTTTATTTATTTATATTAAAGAAAAAATTAAAACAAAAAAAATTAATAATATTTATATTTAAAAAAAAATTTAAACCAAAAAAAATTATAATCTATTGTTTTTGTAATGTTTATTTATTTTTCTAATAAATTAAAACAAAAAAATATATTGTTTTTTTATTTTTTTTATAAAAATTTATTTTAGAATAAAAATATGTAAAATGCAAGAGCATTTAACATCCTTACAACCTACTGACTTCGTAAGCTACAAAAGAAGGTGACCACCTTCTTTGGAAGCAGGTCGTAAGGCAGAAAATGATCACCTCATATTTTGCGTGCACAAGCATCGCCCATGACGATTTAGTTTACTTTGTCATGCTTACAACATGCTTCCATCGTAAAGTGCATTTGGATTCGTAAACGAAGTTTTACGAATGTCAATTCCGTATTTCGTGCCGCATACCTTTTGCACTTTACCAAGTCATGCATGATTTCGGCGGCCAACTGCTAATAAAAGTCATGGGAATTTGGAAAGGAACTCGTCATGATGACCGGCGAAAAGTAAGCATGATGTAAGGGAAGATAGCAGCATGACGGTCCCTACTGGGTTGCAATGCAATCGCACGTTTATGTGTATGTGTGTGTGTATGTGTTTGTTAATATTCCGCCATAGTTGCAATTGCTAAAGTAAGAAATTTTTATCATTTCATGCGGTATTGTTACATTCAATTTTCATTTTTCGCAACTGTTTTAAAATATTTTCTTAGCCATAGAATTTTTGTTTTACGAGTGGCTTTCTGTACCGGACTTTGGTATTCTCACTTTTTTAAGCCTCCGTACAAGGGCCATTATTACAGTTCATAGAATTAATGTTTGTTGCCATTTGAAGCAAAAAACAATGCTTATGAGTTTTGTTAATGAAGTTCACTGGAAAATGTTTGTGGTACATTTTAGAAAACGAAAAATTTTTTGGAAAGGAATAAAAAAAGGTTAAATCCTTTATTATGCTCTTGCCAGTTCATTATATTAATGTTCTCAAGAAATTAAAATTGCGCCTAAGCAAAAAATGTTTGTAATATGAAATAATATTCTGTTGTTCAAAATGGCAACCAAAACTGACTGGGAAGGTGAGTTGTAGTAACGAAAACTCCTACTCGATAGATGTTATAGCGAGTTTGGTTAATCAAGTCTGCCTGAATCATGTTCTGTGAATTAAAGGCTAAGTTAGTTATCGTAAACGTAGCAAACGTAAAACACGTAAACGGCAGAGCGCAGAAAAAATGATTAGTTAGGACAGAGTACACACAGAGCAAAACAGCATAAAAACACAAACAGCACTAGTTCAAAACGAACACCAAATAGTTCGAACACAAAAAAATGCATTGATATTGCTTAAAGTTTGTATCAGGGGATATAAGACTTCCTTTTTGTCATATCAAGAAACCAAATTTGATTCTTATGTTTCCATTATTTTCACTTCATTACAAATAATCGAATGTATTGTTTTTTATAAGGATGAACGGGGCAGGTGATTACTTACACCTCAACTAATTCAGGCCTTAAGCTAACTAAACCTAAAACTGATCTAACGATATCGAAAAGTAAAATTGTATGACGAGTGGTCAATTCCACACTTAATTTGGTGCATTAATCTTTGATTACATTTGACTAATTCTGCGAATTCGTATATTGGAACTATATTTGGCTATGGTGTGTACATAGAAAAGTTAACAAAAATGTCTTGAAAAGAAGTTTTACATTCATTTTGCTATTCACATATTACAAATACATTTTTTTTAATTTTGCTATTCACTGCTCCGTTCATTAAGAATAAAATTTCGATATAAATTGAGAATAGCACATGTCCAAAAAATGGAAAAGAAAATTATAGTGCATATTTTGGATTTATGATCTTTTCAACAGCATCAAAGCATGTTTGAAATTTTAATCCACTCAATGCCGTAAACTGTGCGAAAACTGTTATAAAAAACTAAATTTAATCCTTCATTTTAGTATGAAATTTTACTTTAATTTTGTGAAATGATTTATGAGATTGCTATTGATCTTCTTGGTTATCATATGGACAGGGCATAAAAGTTCATACAGCTCAAACAGTAAATACAGCTTTTTCGATAAAAAGGTATGAAGATATGGTAGATAATTTTATTTTTTCCAGATTTTTTCTAAAAGCTAGTAAATGACGTTTTTAATAATTGATGAAATATGATCATAATTATCATTTAAAAATATTTATATTATTCAAATGATTTTTATTTTGCTTCAGTAATGCTTGAATATAAAAATTAACTTATGTTGATTTAATAAATCTTTATTAAACAAGAAATTATGAAATGCCACAAATTGAAATCAAAAACTTTTACACAAAAAAACAAAAAACTATTTGAATGAGATTGAAAAACTCTAATTTTATTTGTCGTTTAAATATTTCAATTTCCTAGTTCAGAGTTTCCTACACTCCGCAAACTTTTAAAACTATTCCAAATAATTTTCGGTGGTACTAACGTTAGCACTTTGTTGTTATTTGACGGAATTTGTATTGCGCATATGAAAATTTGTATGTTGAACAAAAAATTCAAACCAAAATTAAAAAAGTTTAAACTACAAAGCAATTCAAAAATAAATTTGGTGAAATTTTTTTAAATTTTAACTCATAAAATAATTTTTTTCTATTTTTTGGTATTTACCATTTAAATATTTTAATGAAAATGTTTTACAAAAACGCGGTTTGTTACATGAATGAAAACGATATATGAAGCATTTTTTTTTTTATAATTAAAAATACATGGAATTTCACTTCACTTTATTTAAGGAATAACATATCTTTCAAACTGAGTAATTGAAAATTCATTGGTTGGAGTTTATAATCGATCATTTTATAGTTACTAAACTAATAAAATTCAAACAATAAATAGTTAAAGCATAAATCTGTGAGATATCGAGCAAATATTTAAAGGTAATTTGCTTACTCGGTTTCTACAAACGTACATTGATCCACTTACCAGCCTGGTCAGCGGTTTACTGGTAATACCAAATGATGACAGATACCCACTGTCACTTGATCTAACCATTAAAGATGAGAATATCTTCTACCGCGAATAACTCGAATCACATACCTTTCGCATCAGAGCATTTTCATCTATTCTTTAGACATGTCCAAGTCAACGATGTCATTGAGTAATATTTTTTATTAATATATTTATCCATATCAATGTTGGATAATTCATTGTATAACTCAAATAGATCATTATTTCATACTCAATATTAACACATATTGATTCACAAATCTTTTGTGGTATATTTTCTCGAACGATTATTATACGTTATTAACTCTGTTGATTATTGTCTGAGCTTGAAATGATAAAATGACAGCTTACAATTAGCTTGATAGCACCTTAAAAAAATTTGACCAATCATCGTTCTGTATCTAGAATGCAAAGGATTAACTTTAGGTTTTTGAATAAAGAAACTCGTCGAAAAACTAAATAAAATCATGGTTTCCTGAAAATCTGGAAACTGTTTCCAGTTCCTTAATTAAATCAGTTAACCCTTAGTAAGTTTTCATTAGAAAATACTTAATTAATTAATTCTTACCTTATGTTAATTGTTGAAATGATTAATTAAATTTTCTGTTGTATTTCTTAAATCTCTTTTTATACAATTATTACCCAGAACAGTATTATTTTTATTTTACCTATATACCTAGTATACATTTTCTCAGTTTTTTAAAGATTTTCAAATATTAATGTTAAACAAATATAGTACATTTCTATTGTTAGATTCTAGAAAAGTAAAACAATTGCATAACCAAAAAAAGACTGTTAATCATCGTTTTTCTTATATGCTATCTTAAATGTCTACATACATTTCTAATTATTTCTGATTATATAAAAACACTAAGATTAATAACACATAAAATATTTATACAGAAACAGTATATGAGACTTTAACCCATAAAGCTACCTCTTTAGAATTAACAAACAAAATTTCTTCACTGACAAAAACAGTGGATGAAACTTTATTCTAATAACTAGGAAAAAAAGAGATGCAATGAAGAGGCTTAGGAATTAGAAATCCAGGTTTATTTAAACCAGAAAGAATGTAGAAGAGTATGTCAGTTAAAGGGATAAGTGTTCGATATTAGCGATATTAGCTATCTTCTCCTTCTTCGTGTTTATACACAGGTTACTTCTGTTATTTTGTGGTTAATGGAGAAGATGTTTTCTTAATAAAATAAAAATGCTAGATAATGTATAAGCAGAAAGATATTCGAAAGAAGATTTAGTTTAATAGAGCAAATGAGAGCAACTGATAGCAAAGTACATAAATGAAATAAATAAAAAATTAAGATAATTTATTTTATTAAAGCCTAATGTATTAAGTCGATCAATAGAACTTAAAGTACAAACCTTATTTTTGTTATTAAATTTACTGTTCCAGTGCTCCGTAAATCTATATCATTTTCCAATCAGTAAGGCGAAAATCTGTTTATTTATTTAATAATAAATAAGATCCAAATAAAATAAATCACAAAAGTCGCGCAAAGCCTTTAAGTAGCATACATTCGAATACTATTTATATACTAAAAACGAAGCAAAAGTCAATAGATTTTTATTAGAATTAACGAAATCCTTTTAAGCTTCCCTTTAAGTCATCAACTTTTGTTGCGCACGTACGTCATTAATCTTCAACTAAAATCAATGTGTTTTATTTTGTGTTACATGTGATGAATTAGAGCAACTCGAAGGCGATATTAATATTCACACGTACAGTACTTTCAACGCAAGTGTGTGGGACGTAAATGTGTGTATAGAAGGAAGGAATCGTTGGTAGAAAAGCTTAAAACTATAAGCAAACCATATTGGTTTCGTTTGGAATTTACTTAAAAGAGCAAAGTCGAATTATGTGACACACAGACACGTTAAGTTCATTTATAAAAGCTTGTGTATAAGTGTCTTCATATATGTGTGATATGTGCATGAGGTCACCATGATGTGCTACTCTTTAGGTAAGTTTTGTGCTGGATTTTCATTTGTATTCATTTGTACAACTTAGTCCTTCAATATTCACAGCAGCTTAACTGACCACAAATAAGCCAAAAGTTTTATTTGTTTTGAAGTGTAAATGCCGAAAAGTAAGACTTTTTCTTTATTCATTTTTTTTTTTTTGTTATATTATTTTTATTACAAATTACTTTAAGAAACTTTTATTCAGCTTTAAAAATATTTTAATTTTAAAATAATAAACAACTTTAAAAGCCGAACATAACCTTATTCACAATAGTGTGAACGATGTAAGAGTAATATATTTTTAGTTTACCGGAAATATCGTTCCAATCTTAACGAAATTATTTATTTTTAGTTTTGAATTTCAATTTCCAATTAAAAATTTTAAATTTCCAATTTAATTAATAATGAAATTTATTGTTACTATAATTTTTTATAAAAAATTTTATTTTAAGTGAAAATACAATAAACTATGAAAGTTCCTCTTTTCACATAATTTTTCATTGCTAATTATAATTAGCTCCTTAAAACTTAATTTCATTAACATCAGGACTACTTAAAACTTTTAATGAAATTGTTTATTAAAGCAGCCAGCAAGGATCTTAGTCTATTAAAATGTCATCAGTCACCTTGAGCTTGGGTATTTAGCTAACACCCACAACAATTCATTGCCTTAATTTAACAAAAGCCGTGTTTAGCATAAAGAATCCTTAAAATAATTACACTTTACCGAGCAGCCAAAACAATGCAACAAACAATGTAACTAAAAGTTCACAGCCACTTTTATTTGCAACCAATGGCATCGGCAACATCGGCAGCATTGCCAACATTGACAAAATACAACAACAAAAAAATATTGTTATAAATTTGGTTGCTTTCGCGGAGTTTATTTTTCTACTGTTGCTACCCCCACACTCCTCATTTGGGAATATCGGCGAGACGATTTCGCGTTTATTAGCTGCAAACACAAAATGTTTGGGTAAATACCGCCTCATTAAATTAAATGATGCGAAAATAATGTTGGCGCTGTTTATATTATTGTTACTGCTCTTGTTCTTGTTGTTTTTGTAGTAGTTGTTGTTGTTGTATTTGTTTTTATTGTGTTTGTAATTTGTGTGGGAAAAACATGAACCGTTAAAATAAATCGAAAGCAGCATTTAAACAGTGGCAAGCAGCAGTAGTAGTGGAGCAACTGCATGAAAAAGGAAAGAAAAAGGAGGAGGAGGAACAACATATTTAACACACATTTTTCAAATGCAAAATAACCTCTTGGTCCCTTGGGTTATACTGTCGTTGGGTTCTTGTGTATACCAATGAATGGAAAATTTATTTCAATATGATTTTGTTAGTAAATTTCTTGATGTGAGCGTATTTATCGCCTACTGTGGTGAGAAGCTAATAAAATCACTTCATTTTTTAAATATACGAAAATGATTTGTTGAAGTTTAATTGGTTATTAGCTCATTAAATGTTAAAATACAATATTAGTTTTAAGTAATTTCTGTTTATTTAACATTAAATAAGTTTACAAAAAGAACAGTAGTCAACTACAACAACAAAAATTCATTTTATATTATTATAATTAATTGAATTTTTAGGTGACCATACAGCTGTTTCGAGTGTTGTCAAATACGCATCATCACTGGTCTTGGAAATAATTCTTGTATTTAATTATTTGTAAGTAATTTTTATTGAGACTGCAAGTACTAGGAATCGAACTCATGTCCTGCCAAATTAGAAGCTCAGAGTCAGCGCACCTTAACCAACTGATCCAAAGCCGTGCTTGACTTTTTTATGTTCGCACATTTTTTTGAAGTTTTGTGAAAGTTTTATTAACAAATTTACTTACTGTTCTTATATTAAAAGTACAAAATAAATAAATCTTTATTAAAATCATCATATCCTTGTAATTATATGACCATTTAAAAAGTTTTTCTTGCACTTTTAAGTTTAATTTTTGCCCACTGTACTCATTGTAATTCTTTTTTGCTAACAAAATAATTTCCATCAGCATATTAACAAGATTTGCTTGAGAATGAATACAGCAAATACAAATATCCTTACGATTTGTTGGACACATGATAAAACGAAAACAATTTACTAAGGCAAACGCAGCCACACATACACTTTACATAAGTAGACATTAACAGTGTAAATTATAACATCAACACTAACACGAAAATGTTAACATCCATACACATACACATACACACACATATTCGTATTCACTGTGCATGTACATACAAATATAAAAACAGACACAAAAACGTTAAATAAATCTTAAATGAAATTCACCTTAAATGTTATGTAAATTTCTAAATTACATGTAAATGTAGATATATATATATTTATAGAATTTAATTTACAAACTAACAAATGCTAATGTTAGACACAAATATTTGCCATCAAAAGGAAGAAGAACATAACAAATCACAGAGCATTATATAGGAAAAGCCCTTAAAAGGACTAATTTTATGAGCTCAACGACAGATTGCTACGTCATTAGGGTCAACTAAGGAAGAAGTCTTAGGAAAAGGATATTAAGAAATTTGCCATGTGGGAGGCTTTAATGAAATGTTTTTCACACTTGCCAAACTAGACTTAAATCTGTAGGAGTGCATGTGTGCATAATGTTTTGTTTTTTCTACTAAATATGGCTTTAATCCTTATAACATTAATTAAAATTATTACTGGTATAATTGGCAAAGAAATATTGTTTATTTGGAAAAAATATTATATTAAATAAATAGTTTTTATTTGAGTAATAATTTCGATATTTTTACTATTAATTAAAAATATTTATTTTTTAACTTTAGTGCACTTAAAATTAATTAAGTAATTTTATTTGTGGCTATATGATTATTTATTGTAGAATTTGTATTGAAGTATTTATTTAAAGTTCATATACTATATTTTAAAAAACAAAATAATTATATTATTATATTTAATTAAACTTTCAGAACATAAATATGTGCATAATTCTTGGTATGCGCCCATCTGCTCACATTCACTATTATTTTTTCTTGAAAAAAGAAGGCAGAAGCCAAATCTTCACCCCACAAGTAGTAGTATACAAAAGGCTTCGTTTAGAACTATTTTGTCTTTAATTTTTGAGTTGTTACGTGGGAACTCCTTTAAAGTCAATAAATATTTAACTTTTGTTTCGATCATTATTTTTAATATATTTCTATACGTATTTCAGCAAATTCACTGTTGCTTTCATCAGGAGAATTTCTTATATAGGAATTTCTAATACCTATTGTATTCCTATTCTATGTTCCTATATTCGGAATTCCTAACCGACTTTAATTTAGGATCTGTATAAACACTTAAGCTTGTATGGATTTAATATATATTAATAATATTTAATGTTTAAGAGTATTCAATGTTTAATAAAATATAATGTATAATAATATGTCATATTCTCACACGCTACGAAGAGCAGCTCGACATCTGTTTTCTACTGTCACCACACAACAACTACTGCTACTTTACTCCTTGACTCCTGCTTGACCCCTTTACTGCTTGACTCCTCCTTTTACCGCTGCACTGTATGCAGGATTTCCCTCTCGCCATAATGCTATACTTCTTTACATATATTATAAACGGAACTAACTGAGCATGTATCGGTCTCATCGTTTCTAATGTATTGTTAATAAAATTATTTTATTTATTCTTTTTATTTGTACATCATTACATTTTACATGACTTCTTGAATCATTTTTTATTATATTTTATTTTCACCAATATTTCGAGTATAGTCATCTTCAGGGTACTACATACTCGTATATAGCAAATTTATTAAAATTATATTAATTATATTAAAATTATATTAATTATATTAGTTCATTTGACAAGAATATATTTAAAATTCCTTTATTTTTAATTGAAGTCTCAAAATGATTCTACTTTTATAATTTTAACAAATTTTATTTAAATTTAAGTACAAATTAAAGAAAACCAATAAATTAAATAGAAATCTCACTAATTAGAGTCATTTATATATGAATTTATATAAAATCTACACTTTATAAAATTTGCTTTAAACCGAAGAAAATTTGCGATTTATGGCATAAAGTACACATATTTCAAGAATATCGGATTATTCGTAAATCTGTAAACTATTACAAAGGTTACTAAATCTTTATGCTAATATACCAGAGAGTTTGTTAAACAGAATTACCTTACCAAATGCCATCAACTGAATATGGGCTTATCGACATGGATAACATTTTAAAATAACAAACAACCGCAAAACGCTGACAAAGCCCAGTACAAATATAAATAAGGTCCTAACGCACTCACACACTTGAACATGATGGTTAACTATTTAAACATATGAAAGTATGGAAGCATACATATAGGTTTGCAAAGGGTTTGTCTAAAATGCGTTAAACTGTTTTGTATCCTTGAATATTGGCAGATATACCCGTACAAACACATTTACTCCGTCACATATACTACAGCAACAACCACAGTGTCTCTTTGTATTTGCATGTTACCGCTCGTACAATTGAAGCTTTGAGCCAACAGCATCATTGACATTCATTGGATTTTGCGGATATGCAAAATTTGCAAAATTTCACCTGATGCCAAAAGTGTACATAAAATGAAACCAGAGATGACAATAAAGCGGTTATTTTTTGACCGAAATACATAGAGCAAGAGTAACTATGGTGCAATCCATTTGCTGCATCGCAAGTGCTTCCAGGAATATTAATATGCATTCCTAGTAAATTGTTATAGGAATGTTGAAGGGTACGACGCAAGTCATAACTTTCGCTAGAGTTTCTTTGTGAAGAGAATAATCTAAAACATTTGTTAGATATTTTGTTGAGTTTTTACTTTTATTTTTTTACAAGCGAAATGAGACAAGGATGCAAAACGCACGTCTAACCAAAAACTGAAATATCGATTACTACAGTACGTATGGGTGCCAAATGGTAATGATGTAGTACTGACATTATCTTAATAACGTATCAAAATTAAATGCAAATTTTCAGATTTGACTGAGATATTCAAGGGTTGGATTCCTTGTAAAATATATAAAAGTATTCTAATAATTCATAAGAGAATTTCTCCAAAAAGTGTTTCATGATTCATTATATATTTGTATACTTCATGTTAGAGAAAACAGTTTTTTTTCACGGATCAATAAGATATTAAAATTAAGTTTGATTTAGCTGAAATTTCGATGCATTTTACGCAGATATTTTTATTGCAAGTCAGTTACTTAATATGTACTTTCCAAAATTTTTTTAAGTTGAATTTATTCCTTTTGGAATACTTTAAACCTAATACACATACACACATTAACAATTGTACCAAATTCTGCTGTGTATTGAATTGATGTGCAAGATTCACAAAAAATAATAACAAAATTTATTAAATAGTTGTAGGGCAAGCTTGTAACAACCCAATATCATGAAATCGAAGATTTTTACATATTGTATACAGTTTGCATCAATGTCAACTATTCCCTGCATTATTACTATTTTGACTCGCATGCCATAAAGATATAGTTAGATAAACTAAATGATGCTGGACTATCGTATGCTCCGAACACTGCGACTGAAAAATGTTTTTACTACACCAATCTGTAGCAAAACAGATGAAATTCCTTCTCATGATTGAAGTACAGATTGCTTCACGTTGAAGACTTTTCGATCTCTGAAAAAAATGTTTACTCTAGAAAACCTCTCCTGGTTTAGAGCATAACTGAAAATGTGACTCATCATTTTCCTGACAGATACGGCTTTATGTCCATATGTCAAGCATTCACTAAAGAGTATTTAGGGAACACTTAATTGATTCATGGAATTATTGATCAATTAGTTGCCAGTTACGCCAGTTTTTTAACGTAAATAACTTTGAAGCAACAGCTTCTACTTCTTGTATAACAATCATAACAGCTTCCATTGATGTCTTGACTGGAAGTCCAATACATAGTAGCATGTATATTTGGTGATCCCTAAATTTTGCAAAAGTAAATAAACACAGTGTCCTATCTTTATATAGCAGGAAATTTTTATTTAAAACAAAACTCAATGTAGTTGTTTAAGGCTGGGGCAATAATTTAAAGTAAAATAAGCATCAAAAATCTTTTTTATTTAATTTAATCCTTTTTCGAATTTTTTTTCTTTTGAGAATTTTATTTTCGGATGTCAACAAACCACAAGTTAAGTGCATAAATTGAATCTTCTCAGTAAAATAATTATGAAGTTATTGAAGTATCTGAATACAGAGCCGTTCATTTTATGCTTGTGTAATACATCCTGTTTATAAACATCTCCGTGTGGAATAAGCACATTGTTTGCCAGATTGGTTACCTCTATGGAAAGGTTAAACGATTCACAAATATAAAACAAAAACAACTTTCCTAAAATTCATTTGACTTTGGCACAAAACTTACGAAAATCGTTATTCGATGAAGAGATACAGTGAAGGGCACAATACTAGCCAGGCGAACAGCACTTCTAAATATTTCAATAAACTCAACTGTTTTGTGGTCGCGCGTTGTGGTTTAAAGACAAAACATACCAAAAGGACAGATGAATACACAAACCAAAAAGACAAACGGACAGACGGACAGGCGGTATCATACTTCAACAAAAAAGTGAAAAAAGTCAATAACACAACGAACGAATGAATCAAGCTCATGAATAAACAAAAATCCCAAAAAGTTATTAGTTTCAGTGATTGCGGTCTAGCGGATGTTCCGTTTGAAGCGGCAAGGCTTAGTTAAAATATGCTCCGGCTTCTGTATGCTTCTCTAACTCTAACTCTTGCTGCTGTTTGTCAGGGCCCTCCTTATTGGAGAAGCAAGCCTTTGAAATGAATTTCAATTTCTTTTTTAAATTTTTTTTTTTGTTCATTTTACTCCGCACACTCCTTTCATTGCCAACAAGGAATGCAATATTAATTGAAATATTTTAAATTTTGTTGGAAAATATGTTTGTTTAGGCGCAACTTCAAAATATTCATAAAACGATAAATAGCAAAGACACACTATCCATAAAGGAAAATAAAACGGAAATGCGCTACTTCAGTTATATTATCCTTTCTTTTCTCTTAAAATTTCTTGAATACATTTTATTTTTTAATTATTTAGCGTTAACCTGCATCAATAAATTTTATTGCTTCACAATTTTAGAAATTTTCTTAAATCACAGAATTGTTTTGGTTTATTTCAGAAGTTTCAGAGTTTCAGTTATTTTTGGAATTTTAATAAATTCCTAACAATTGAATTGCGCACATAATTGCGCTTTCAAACTTCCGGCAAAATTTAACTCATATTTTTCGTAGATACAGTTTCGCTACTGCATTCCATTGTGGTAGGATCTCATTCTGAAAAGGTTCAAGTTTAGGCGTAACTGCTTTGTGGCTTAAGTATTCATGATTTAATTCAAGATTTTGGCTTAACGCCATTGAATCTTAATCTTGACTTAATTATTCATATAAATTTATTCCACAACTTGATGCACAAATTTGATTCTAGTATAGAACGGTTCCTTGCCCAATAAATGAAAAAAGATTTTTAAAGGAGAAGTGCGTACTAAAAACAACAAAAAATAATACATCAAAATACAAAATTTAAAATATAGTCTTACATTTATTTCATAAATGCAATAAATGTATATAATAAATATATTCAATTATCTAAATATAGTAATTAAAATAATTTAATATGTATGTTTATAAATATATAATTATTTACAAATATGTCTCAATCTATATCTCTAAGTATAGAATTAAATATATGTTATGTTATAATGTTATTAGTTGATGTGACCCTCAAGTGGCGGGTCTTTTATTTAACTCAAGACGAGTATACATTTTAATATATACACTCATATTATGTATATTTAGTCGTGGTTAAATGAACTAAAAGTTTCATATATTTACTATTTACATGATTGATAACTTTGGCACACATATTCTAAAGAGATAAATGAACAAGCTCCAGCTCCATATACGCTAAGCTGTCATGTGCAACAAAACGCTGCAAATCTTTTAAACTTTTTAATTGCAGTTATCTTCAGTAAAATGAAAACACTTCCTACTTACAATTGAAGTTCAGAATGTTCTTCCATGAAAAGTCATGAAGTAAATGGCAAACGAAGTAAATCTTCGTATGACTTTCTATCTATCGAAGTTACAGTTTCTCTATAGGTACTTCTACGCTATGGTTTATAGCGTAGAGTCTTCTGGCTCAAAACAAAAATGTAGATTTGAATAGATGGCTCAGCGAATACGAGAGTCTCTTAACTCGGGCACAGTCTTATTTAGACATAAACTAAGATAATCCTTTAGCTACCTCAGCTCTAACCTTCTGTGAAGAGATATCTATTTGTTATTTAATAGACAACATTCAGTCAGCGTGAACACCGTAATTTTGATAAAAAGCAAACTGTGATGATCCCTTATAAGCTGTCCCTAGAAGGTGTCTGTTTGTTTTTAATGAAAGTGAGAGACGACATTCTAACAGCTTGGACACAATCATCTTCCTATGTTATGTACTATGATAACCCTTAAGCAATCTCCGCTCTGTCCTTCTATGGATATGTGTCTCATCGTAATTAAATACATCAACCTCCTTTTGACCAGCATTTATCTGGAATAAGGCTTCATTAAAGTATTCAGCAGGTATGGCTGCACAGATTTTAGCGACCTTATTTGTATATTTGTTACTAATGATTCAATATATCCATGCACTCAAAAGGCACTATCTGGTTTCCATATAAGAATAACAGCAACATTCCGTAACAGCTCACCAGAAGGTTCAAAGTTGATGTCTTTATTGCCTCTTAAATGTTTACATAAATACAGAAGATGTTAGCGCTTTTAGTTTTATGGATAAATTAAAACGAGTATTTGGAGTAAGCTACCATAAGATCTTAATTACAGTACAGTACTATGATCAATCCGTTGGCTAAAAAATGGCATTTATAAACATTATTCGATCTTATTGAAACTTATACCATATGTAATTAAAGTTCAATGTATTAACATGACCCAAACCATAATGATCTCAATTGCTGTTTTAATCAACATACACAAAAACCCTAGACTTCACCCGGAAACCATAGAACAATGACAACACTCAGAACACAACGAAACCACGACCACTAAACTGCATTCATGCCAGGCAAAGTAACTGCAAATAGCCGCAGCATTTGTGCCACAAGCAAATGCTTTACTTTACTGCAAGGATTGTAATGCCAACAAATAAGAATTACACAAAAGGAGAATTACACAGAAAGTGTAATGCAAAAAGCACAAACAAAAAATTCAGGATATAAAAATAAATTAAAACACTCAGTAGTAACAAATTAAAATGCTTAAAAAAATGGCGCAGAACTTAAGCAAGCAGGAAAACCTAATAAAAAAAAAAAAAACAAAAAGAACAATTGCTGGAGGATATGAAAAACATACAAAGAAGAGTAATTCAAAAAATAGAACTTAAAACTGTAAAATAATGGCAAAAACCTACACTATTGCTACTTCATTGTTGACGTCACTGCCGAAAGGGAGTTGTCATAGATACCGCAAGGGTTTCACTGGAAGGATTAAGAGAAAACTCATTATAACAGTTTTAGCTTATTTTAATCAAGGAAAAAAATAATGAATTTTATTTGCAAATATGTAATATTGTAAAGGTAAAGAAAAAAATGCTGGTTTTATTTGCTTTTTATCATTCATGAAAGTTGTTATCTGCTTATCGTTTCTCTTATTTTAATTTAAAAAAATATGAAACGTATCTGAGTTTCTCAAAATTATTTATTTATATTTATTTCATTTTATTTGTAACATAACAATTTTTTGTTTATATATAGTATATATGTGACTTGTCTATTTACCATTTTAGAGCCGATATTTACTTTGCTTAACTAGCCTTCAGTGAGTCACATAAACTTCACAATCACTGTATTGTACAATCACTACGATACTCACAACACTCGTATCAGTATGATATGACAATAAACGAACCATTTAAACTCAAACGAATTGCGCCGGTACCAATTCAAACTATACGTTTGGATATAGTTTCCACCTTGAGAGAAATCGAGGCTTTTCTAACATCTAAAAGTGTATCTACTATATACTCAAATGTATATTATGTTCCGGATCTCAAATAATAAATGAATCGAATGGTAGGCAATATTACTAAAATTGGACCTAATCTTGCAAAGGACTGAATAAGCGAAGTACTTAAACGGCTCTCACGAAAACTCAAATAATATTCTTTAAGGTTACCAGATTTGCATAGCAGAATTTGTTTTCTTGTTTCTTGGTTGTTGGATAGAAGAAAATCAAAGCATTCAATCTGTTAATGATTTTGAACCCAAAAAAAAAAAAACATAAGGGTCTAAAATAGATTAGGCTACACCAACATGAATTCCTTAGTTTCCGCCATGAATCTAAGACAATATATACATCAGTTTAGCTCAAGACATCATAATCCAGCAATCTCAATCTAGTTATAGCTTAAACCGGACAATAATAAACGAAGTGCTTTATATCGTCGACATCCTGAAAACATGATTTATATTTTGTATCCGTGATGTTTTCCATGGTGACCACGTAGTGCTCATCTGCTTTGTGCCCTATGATAATTGTAATCAGCAATTTGAGGTCATTCCTCAAATTTAATAATTAGTTTTAAATTTTAGTGTTATACTTAATCTTAATTAATAATTATCTTAAAATTCGTTTGTTAATTCTATTCTACAATTTTATTAATTTTAATTTTTAATAAAGTTAATTAAAATATTACTCTGAAAATTGTAGCAAATATTTATATTCATAGTTAACACCAGTGTAATAATTAAATTTTTAAATTTTAAAGTAATTTTAGTTTTTTTATACAACTTCTCAATACTTAATAAATTTGTTCGTAAATTCATTATAAAAAATTTATCATATTATATTATACATTAATTAAGAGTTATATATCGTTCGACAAAAAAATTTATTTTGAATAGAAAAAGAATTTTTTACTATACGTTATTTATTATTAATTAATAAATTTAATATTTATTCATTCAGGAAAATTCTTTTATAACTACTTTAGATTAGATCTCGTTATATTTGGAAGTATTGTCTGAGCTTCTAACCATTGACTCACTTTACTCACTTTTCATTAATACCTGATGTATAAAATAAAATTATATATTTTATTAGAATATTTAGTTTTTTAATTTTAATAGTTTCATTAGAGTATATTATTAAAAAACTAACGATATTTTGTTAATATTTATATATGAATATATACTAAATTTAAAAAACTTCTATAGAATGTTTGTTTCTTAATGAAACAACAGCTATTAGTGTTAAAAAAAACATCAGTGCGTATGAGTAATAAAATTTATGAAACTTTTGCCTCAAAAAGCGAACCAACTTATTTGCTATTTTAAGAATAGAAAACTTATTTTCCAAAGTAAGAAAAGGTAAACAAAACTTTCCGCAAATCCCTCAACACAATTGCCAACACTTCATCTCTGTCGAGTTGTATATTTATTATAGACTCTTCTAACTGGAAATGCCACAAAGCCTTCATAGACATACGCCCACCTTCGGGCAACTTAACTCTTAACCCCATTTTCGAATGAAATACAATAATTGAAGTAAATAAATAAGAAAATAACATCATCTCAATCAACTTTTTGACAAAGTGTGTCAATAGTATTTTTATTTGTGTCCAATTTAACCAAACGACTCAGATATCGTTGCCATTTTCAAAACCATTTACAACACTTTAAACTTAACAATATCTGCACAAACTGTCAGCATTCTGAGCCCAAAAGAAAAATTAAGCACAGCACAGGAACGGTTAAAAAGCAAAAAAATATTGCACAAACAATCGAACAAAAATGACAACAAAGAAATCCCAAAAGGATCATCGTTTCAATTTGCCATCGTCATCATTTTTTTATTTTATTTTCTGTTTTTATATATTTTTTTGCAGTCCTTTATGTCCCTCTGCAGACAATGTGTCAAAATACCAGCATCCTTGCCTAAGGTACTTTACTGAGCTAAAACACTCTACTCAAGTTTGTAGCTTCTGTGTACTCTCACAGTATTTTTAACCTTTTCGATTTTAATATTAAAGTTCGAAGACCGACCAGAGACCAAATAAAAACATATCTTCACACAAATCAATGTCTTACGCAGTATTGGCCAAGAGTAGCCTGGCTTTGTGTTGTGCTGCTTGTTTAGATTTAATCTGCTTTTTGGTGTTATAATAATAAAAATGTTAAAAATGAAAACATAAGTAGCAGTCAGAAGATACATATATACTCGTACATACTTACAGATTACTACGAAAAAATTACTAACATATTGTCAACATCCTGTTGATACTGTTTTCATTATGAACGGTTTGTTAGGTTTTTGAACTTTTTAACTCAACTTTTCCGCTCAATGAAAACGTTATTAAAGAAAACGACCCAATGAAAAGGACGAGGGTTTGGCATTAGTTAAAATATGAAACCTTTCTTAGTATATAACCTTTCTTAATTGTTAAAGTAATTAATGTTTTTATTAATATTTTTGTTTTATCAGAAAGCACATAAAGAAAATAAACTTCGTATTATATATCGCAAGAATATTATATTTCCTTGTTATTTTAACAAAATTTAATTCAATCATCGTAAATCAATAAAAAAAATAACAGATTTTTTAAATAGATACTTTTGTTTATCATATTTATACAGTATAATTTTGGAAAAATAATTTTTAAAAAAAGTAATACCTGGTCTTTTGACCAAGTCTGTCAATTAGCTAGCGACTTAACAGCACTGCCATTAATTTTGCTTCCATTCTAATCTAATCTCGACAACTGTTCTTCACTATTTATATTTCTTAAATTTAGAATATAATTTTTAAAATAATTCAATAAAAAAATAGTTTTTTAATATATTGATCTAAGGTGTCTACTATACAGTGACTTATCAGCCCTACTCAAGAGGATCCTTGATCTCGATTGAATTTCACTATTTATGTTTTGTTTAATTTAGAATAAAATTTTTAGAATAAACCAATAATAAACAGTTTTTTATATGTTGATCAAGGGTGTCCACTCTTCATTTATGTTCTGAATATAAAATGTAGAATATAATTTTTAAAATAATTCAATAAAAAATAGTTTTTTTATATATTGGTCGAGAGTGTCTACCAACCCGGTGACTTATCAGTACTACCACCAATTTTTCCACTTCATTCCTAACCCTATTCGATCATAACCCAGCTCAAGTGGATCTCAGAACTCAATAAATTGGTTCTTCATTTATGTTCTACTGAGTCTAGAATATAATTTTCGGAAAAATCTAATGGAAAAAAAATTATTTTAAATATATTAGTCAAGGTGCCAGCAACTTGTCAGCACTCCTCTATGATATTCTGTTAAATCTAGAAAACTGTTTTCAATATACTTTAGGGTACTTTGCGATGAGATTAGTATATTGTTCTAACCCTTGTCTAGTTCATCCATAATTGCATTAATTTACATTTCCTCTTGCCCCAACACACAAACCAGTAAAATAATATACTAACTACTTACCGATCAGACTAAAAATACTAGAGTCAAATATCGTAAGTAGCTTTAATATCAGCTACTAACCTCTTCCAAACATCTTCTGCTTTCTTAAAATAGGTCGGAAATTTTTGTGATAATCGGAATAAGCTTGACAGCACAATAGCCCTTCACGATCTGAATGCTAAGGTTCTTTCTACAAAACATTATCATATTATTTATGATCAGAAAGATGGTTGTAGTGTGCTAAATTCTCAGAGTTACTTACCGTGCTTGGTAGAGTTTATAAAAATTGTTAACCTGTCTAATTTTTTTGTTCCGGGAACAATAACTCGAAGTACTTATAAATGTTATTTAATTCTTTTTTTCACTTTTATGTATGTTATATTGCTGTACATATCTGTGTTGAAGTATTTATAGATTTATTTCCTAACATTTATCGCTTCCCTCAAAGAAGCCGGAATATTTGTAATTATCGGAATAAGTTTCACAGTACAGTGGACCTTCACAGTCTAAGTGCTGATATTCTACAAAACATTTGCGAAAGATGGTTGTAGTAGGTTAAGTTCTCAGTTACATACCTAGCTTAGTACAGTGTATATATGTTGGTAACTTGTATAATATCAGATGTTAACTTTTTTTGTTCCAGAGACAATAACTCATCGTTGTTGTAAATGTAATTTCATTTTTTTTCTCACTTTTATGCATATTGTTGTGTGTATCTGTGTTGAAGTATTTATAGATTTATTTGTAACTTATAGTGAACTAGAATTCAATCTGTTGTTCCTGTGCTCAAACTTCTGCTAAAGTTTCTAGTAGCTCGTATACATTCTCTTCTCTATGCAAAATAAAGTTTTCTATTTTCATAGATTACAATTTTTATTTCCGTTTTTTTTTATTAAGGCGTCAACAATGAGAAAACTTTGTTATTCACAAAGAAAAAAACTAAAGAAAAATAAATCAAAATTAAGAAATATATATAGAGAAAACTTATGTCCAAGCAAATTTCCAGATAAAAAACATGTTTTGGTCATTCTGTGATTCTGTGTGCGTTAACAAAGAACGGCCGCATTATTGAAGGAGCATTTACTATTGTCATACATCCCAGAGTGATTCTTTGTTAAATCAACAAAGTTAAAGAAAAACAAACTTTTCAATTGGTTTGACAAATAAACAAATTTACACATTTACAGTGTCACATAAATATAATGGCTGTGTCAAGTTGTGAAAAATGTTGTAAATAAAATACCCAACAACAGATAATAATTGACAGCTGCTCCTTGTGGCACAATCAAGAAGTTTAAAAGACTATTCATAAGGCACTGTAAATCTGCCAGGGTTTGGGATTAAGGGTCATCAGATTAAGTGATTCTTAGATCAAACTAACACAACATATACGACATCAGAAATAAATAAGATAGACATATTTTATACATCAAACATAATAATTCAAAAGCATTTATTCTAAAATATATAATTTACAAATTGCTTAAGTGCACAGTATGACTTTTCCATTTTTCTATATTTTCATTTCCTTTTTTCTATCAATGTTAGTAAACTTTTTGCTTGTCTGTTTCTGTAACTCAAATATGACTTTTTATTTCATTAAATTAATGTTAAAAGCCATTTTTATAATGTTTTTTAGTAACGAAAAATGTCACATACCCATAAAAATGCAATAAACTCCATTAAAGTGGATTCTCATATTTCGTCAGCGTTTTATGGTTGCACTTCTCTTTTTTACGAAGACTGGACATGCAACAATAAATTGTAATTTCAAGTCACTTAAATTGCAACAAATAACTTCCACAACAACATTTACAACAACAACAACAACAAAAACAATGATTGGGCAAACGTGTGACAACGTCTAAATGTTACACTGTCAAAGAGCTGCCACATTTTGTTTGTGTTTCTATGGATGTTACAGTTGCTGTCCTCACATCAAGCTAAACCCTAAAACGTAAGACTGGCAACAGTGTTACACAAAATTTAAATGGTTGAACAAATTACACAAAAACTATGAGTGGGTGTACTAGCAGATTTTGATATTGCTAAGAAATAAAATTCTTGAAATACTTATAAACTTTTTGAAAGAGAAAAATTTGTTTTACAGAACGCTGAATATTTAGAAACTGTCAAAAGTTAAATATTTGGAAGGTACAATCCTGAACAATCATACATTATTCTAAAGTAGCAGAACTCCATTTGCAACAATAGTTGAGAAGACATGGTATATCCCATACCACTACACTTGATTCTAAGAAAAACATATACTCCCAAAATATGCTAATGGATTTTATATATTAATGGATTAAGCCAATGTAATATTAATGAACACAAGTAGAGAAAAATCGTAAGTTGAAGCTACAAGTGCTATGAGAACGTGTCACTCAGCGACTGACAGAAGTACGGATAGAAAACAGTGCCAGTATTCTGACGTTAAGACTAGAAAAATAATGGATCTTGAAAAATCCACCCGAAGAGGCATCGTTACGTTCTAATCATCCTAACACTTGACCTGGCAATAAATACGGACTACTTATGTGCTGAATCAAGGAAACGAGAATCGAGGAAACGAGAATCGAAGAATGTGTAGTGTTTGTGCATATTCGGTAATAGGCGCACTAGATTCTGACATCTAGTTGTTTTGCTGCATCATATTTCTTCATACATATTCCATATATTGAAATTATTTACGACGTGAATGTTAATTTTTTAATAATGGGTATTCATCAAATAGATTAGCTTCTATTTTGTTCGACATTACTGTTATTTTAAGATCCACCTGAAATTCTTGATCTGAATAATTAAGAGAAGTAACCAATGTAGCTACGAAGAAGATAAACTCCAAGCTTAAAAAATTTCTAAACCATATATTTGTCTTATCTCAAATTTAATATTATAAAATTTTTGAACTATAATCAGTTAAAAAACTTAAAATTTTTATAGTGAATTTTAATAGTGAATCTAAATTTTTACTTATACTGTACAGACAAAAACAAAATTTATCTCTTCATCATCTAAATTAAGGGCAAGTTTACTTTACTTTTCATACATACCCAACAATTTTTCACTAATTGTATCTAAATAGACCTCGTATTCCAACGAATCATTATTTGAGCTCTAGTGAGCTTTGGTGTACAAGGCCGCCACTCCAACCCAACCTGACCTAACCCATATAAATTGAACTAAAAGTATGAAGCAGAGCTCAAATGTCATTCATAGCCGCTATATAAAAAATACTGAAAAGACATATGTACTCAATCCATAAACCAAAATCGTGCCTTCCTGCCGGACAACTTGTTAACAACAAGTACATTTCCACTAAGTTCTGCTTTGACATTTTTGCCATAATAAATTGCTAAGAAGCTAAGAACAGTTCTGCATAGGGAGCAGGACCCTTAATCTTCTTAGGTTTTTCATCAAACATTTTGCCGTTTTTTTTGTGCTTTCATAAAGTGCATGTTAACCTGAAATTTGTTAAAACTACAAACTTTTAAGCAATAATTTCCTACATACTCTGATTTAAAGTATATCATACTCAAGTGCAATTTATATTGCTGGGGAGATTATATTAAATTTAGTAGTTAAGTTGCGTTTTTAACGACTTTATTTGCCAAGTGGACCTACATTAAAACTCGCAGGCTCTGTGAAAAGCGCAAAGCGAAGCAGCAGCAGTTCTTATTTAAGTTGCAGTTTCTTTCTCATTTCGAAGTCATAAAATTGCTACTAGCAAATTGCTTTAAGCAATTTTAATTATAAATCACGCTTTTTACCAACTTATTTTCCAATGGGAGAAAAGATTAAAAACTTTTTTTTCGTAAGTTTTTTATGACAGAATTTTACGTGTCGTTTATGTGCATTTTGCAAGCAATTAAAGTGCGGCCTTAAATAACCTTTAACGGGTCTTAACTGCATTCTTTTTTCGAGTGCAGTTGCACTGTGCAGTTGGAAGTCTCATTCCAAATTATTAACAATTTCACACTGAACGTCACAAAGTAAAAAATATTGAAGAATTTATTATTTAAAAATTCCTTCACTTCTGCTATGTTGACTTCTTTGCGTGTTGTTTATGGTTCCACATTACTTTCCGGAAAAGTATTTTGTGTGGTCATGCAATATAAAATGCTTTTTCCTTAAGCACTTCAAGTTCTAACAATAGCATGTTTTTAACTTTATTAACTGAAAAACAATTAAAGCATTTTATTTCGAAACTAAAATTGAATTTATTATATAAAAAGTTATAAACTTTCCAGAACTATTGAAATTCACAACTTAAATATAACTACTCGTAATAATTAAACTATTTCCTTATAGCAATAACAGACGAGAGCATGAATTATTATTAAGTGTCTAGAAATTCAAAAGATTCAAATTACACTGTAAGATACTAAACTATCTTTTTTTGATTTTTTTATTGCTTTAGGTTGATTTGTCGATGTAAAACTCAAATCACCAACCCATTTTTCTCCAGAAAATATCTGGGGAACTATGATAATAAAAAGTTAACGTTTAAAAATTAAGTTCGAAAGAGTTAACATAAATTTCTTCTTTAAAAGAGAGGTTTCGAAAAGTAGTGAACTACAACAACAAAAACTATTTTTATAGTATTATTCTAATTAATTGAATTTTTTGCTGACCAGCTGTTTCGAATATGGCCAAATACCCATCATCTATGATCTAAGAATTATTTATTATATTTGATTATTTATAAATAATTTTTTGAGACTGCAAGTACCAAAGGTTGAACTCATGCCCTACCCAATTTGAAGCTCTGAGTCAGCGCACCTTAACCAACTGACCCAAAACCGTACTTGACTTGTAATTGAAGTTTTGTGAATTTGCTGTAAAAGTTCATTTACAAACTCACTTGCTGTGTTATATTAAAATGAAATCATAAATCAGCTGTAGAATAATTATATTTATATTTTTAATTATAAAATTTCAGTACTATTTTGTTTTAGAATCATTCTTTTTTGTGTATAGAATATAATCTAGGAGCGTAATACAAAGAAAGTCGTGCTAATGTTACTCCACGGTTTAGACAGGCGGGATTATCTTTTTTTGGTTTTAGTTTAATGTTAGTCACGACGGAAATGACTATTTTACTTAATAAAAACTATTGTATTTGATGAAAAACTTTCGAAAAGTAGTAAACTACAAGAACAAAAATTCTCTTTTTATTATCCTTTTCTAAGAAATTCGAATTTAGTGTCTTCAGTAAAGTTACTACAAATGAATAGATCAACCAATATTTTCGCGTAAGAGATCTTTTTCCAAATACCACTTCGGAGTTTTCAAAAAATATTGAAATTTTACACATATTTCTCAACCTGGTTTAACCAAAAGTTATTTCCTGAAAGGAAAGTATGAGAAACTGGGAAAGAATTTTCAAGACACAAGTTTCTTAAAACATGAAGTTCAAGTCTCTTAAAAATTTTTTTTTTCTTATATGGTTAAAGCCTCTGGTTTTAACCCATTAACCCATTAACTTTAACCCATTATTGCCAGAGAGTCAGTTGTCTCGGAGAAAAACAGATTACAAATTTCAGCTCAACAGACTCAAACTCATCTAAAATTATTTAGTACAAAATAAAAAAGAGTTTTCTTTTTCTTCAAGTTTGTAGAACAGTGTTACTATTAGCGGTCTTTAAACTTAATTTTTGAACCCGAATTTAACAAATGAAATCGTCAATCGTCTCATCATAATAATTGCAAAATCCTTAAATCTTTAAAATAAACTTTCGTTAAAACTCTTATCCAATTAAAATATTAAAGTAAGGAAATACTTACAATTTCCACGGCACAAATAATCTATTATACTCTTCGCCATCAAGCAGCCACTCAAGAATCCTTTCACTGCAAACTTTAAAAAAAAATCAAAAAAAAAAATAAAAGGATTAACACCTTCACAAACAAAATATTAAAGGCAAAATCAAATAAATACTCCAAAGTATGAAAATCATCATAAGTTTCGATACAGTTAACATGCATTTTTTTCTATTTAAGGACACTTGGAAGAAAAACCATAAAAAAATTTTCACCACAATTGAAAGGAAAACCACAACAATGACGCCAAGCCACATACAAGTAGCAACTACAAGCAGCGCGCGAATAATACCCCACGATAATATCAGCAGCCACACTGGAGTATAAGTAAATAAAGCTCGATGCACCAAGCAACATACAAAAAAGGGAATAAAAAATTGAAAAAGTTAATACAACTCGACGTCACTGCACGGTACTCCACGCCACGAACGCCAATGACGCTACTAAACGTTGGAGTGTAACGCGATATTTCTGCTTTCGGAAGATTTCTTCTGTTATTTCTGCTGCAGGGAAAATCGCATTTTAACGAAAGCAAAATTGAGAAAATAGCTCCAGATCGAAATGTGATGGTGCCAAGCGAGATTATTCCTTTGTAATATTGTATTTTATATTTTAATATATATGTCCACACATATGTATATATGTGTTACTATAAATACATTTACTCCTAAGTTGTTGATTTAATCTTTCGTTTGGGAGTTCCAAGTATCATGTAAGGAATACAGTAAACATTAAACGCGGAGCATACGAAGAGTGTGAAGCTGGGGGTTAAATTGCTGTTGAGATGTTCATTTTCAAAGAAATAGTGTCAGGCAGCACGACAAAGTAATATGAGAAATATTTCACTGCATTTTTAGATATATACTTACTTGAATTCAGATACTTAGTTACAAAAACTAAACATGTATTCAACAGACGCACTTTAAATGACAACAAAATGTTGCGTTGCACGTTGCGGCAACGGAAATAGTCCAAGTCTCCTGCACAAACCGCCAAAAGGTATGAAATACTTTATAGATGATGAAGAAATATTTTGGGTACGTGTTGAAAACTTCCCAAAGGCGAGTAATATTTCGCTATTAGAGAACTAACACAAATTAAGAGAAAATCAAGTTACAAAAACACAATAATGTATTTCATTCTGCAAATAAGATTTAATGCATCCTTTTGATATAACAACACATTCGAGTTTGAAAATATTTTCCACACGTTATGTTTATATATTCAAAAATGCAGCTGTTAGTTTATATGCGAATATATCTTTATAAGGTCGAGCAAAAATTATTTGACGTTCTTCTGTGCATTTAGCTTTGAAGTGCAACAGGTTTGAGCGATAAGTTTCACCCAACAACTCCTGGTAATCTTTTATTTGTTTTGATTTTTCTTTATTTGATGGATTACAGATAGTATGATTGTTGATGAATATTTTACTATACAAAGTTAAGCAGAATTCCAGAATAAAATCTGTTTTTAAATTTCACTGCGGCAAAGAAAAGAATATAGATCAGATTTGTGAAAATATTAACGCTATTTATGGCGAGATTTATGTACAATAAACTCATATAGATACAAGTACAAACATTTTTATTTTAAAAATATAAAGGAGTAACTTCACTCGGTCTAGCATGGAAAAAATTAATAAAGATAGGATTGAGGTCCCGTGCACCTCAATCAGATCAATTTCAGATAACTTGCTAATACACCTATTAATACTTTCACTCTGAGACGTCTATTGTTTATTTTGTCGTTTTTAAAATCGCTTGGAAAGCACAAGTAATATTAAGTTATTATTATGTTTCTGTGTTATTTTTGTTGAAAAATTTGTATTTCAACTTAGTCGTTCTGAAAAATCGATTTTCGTTATTTCTGATTGGCCTATATAGCAATATTCCCTAAGACCTAAAACCGTTTCACCTATAATCGTTGACAAAAACATAGACAGTATTAATCTCAATAGATTAATTACACTTTATTAAGACAGATCTTGCACAATTTATTTGTTGGAATATGCCACATTGATGCAAGAGATCAATTACACAGTGCTCAGTTAGCACTCCAATAAGTTTAGCAGGTATGCTGAAACTCAAAGGCTTCTCGTTTTATTTCCATCTAATCAAAGCCAAGACATCCTACCAACCTCAAAAAACTTCGCGATTAATCCAGGCCACCGTATATCACCGCTATGGTGAATTGCTCATGCACACTTCTCTTATCTGGGTTTTTACCGAAGTATCGGCATTGTTTATAAGCATTTCAGACCCTCTTCTGTATATGTCGTCTATAGTTCAATTACCTTTAATATTCCTGTGTCCACAAACCTAGTAAAGATTAACAGTGTAATGTTGAATATACTAAATAAATTGCAATTTTTTTTATTTTACTCACCTTCGTTAATCTTATAGTATACCATATTTATTTCATATCTAAAGGTCCAATCATATATTTCAAAAATATATAAAGCGACCTAGTACTAAGCTTTATATACACTTTTGTATGGCATTTAATATTAAATTATATGAAATTTCTGAAATTTTTTTGTTATTATTTTTTAGTACAACCCACAAAATAAATTGTAACAAGATTTTAGTAATAGATCTACAAAAACCTAACTACAATTCATTTTCCATTACTCAAGATATAAACAATAAGACTCTCAAATGAATTACAATCAGATCTGTTTGTCATCACCTGTGTAAGATAATTCTTATTGCAAATTCTGCCCAGCTTCAATCATTTATAATATTTAATAAAAAAAAAACGATGTGTGACATGACATTGCTTATTCATTTTCAGAATTATTTATTAAAAGCAATAGTTCACTTCTAACATTAAACTAATACCATATATATTTATACTTTGAAGTTTGCGTGGAAAAAATGCTTTAAAATAGCAATTATTATAATTATTCAGATTTTATTTTCCAGTAAAACTCATTAATTAAATTGTGTTAGAATTTTAGCCATAGATCCAACCTAACGCTAAAATCATTTTTCATAAATCAAAAGTAAGAAAAATTAATAAAAAATATATATAAAGTTATAGTTATATATAATATACAAAAGTCAGATTTTCAAACTTATTGAGAACGTAAATTATATTAATTTAAAAAAATGGGTATAAAAACAACTCTACATAAATTGTTTCAAGAGGCTAAATAACGAATTCGTAATAAATAAGGTGTAATGAAAGTAAGAATGATTTATATAAATATAAAAGAAGTCCAGATACATACCTTTGGAGCTACTTATAATGAGCTTTCGCTTGTTCTCTAGTTTCTTTAACAGCTCCTGAGATGTTAAAATTTCAGTAAATATCTACATTACATTATGTCTTACTAATAACGAAAATTATTATTGCAGTACTTATGTGAAAACTAATTGAAACCTTTGTGGTAATCATTAGTTAACAAGTGCTAATTTTCTATAATCGCATTAAATTGAAAATAATTTTCTAAATAGTTTTGCTTGATCCTGGTTCCACCACTAACAAATTAGTGGTTAATAGTGGTTTCTCTTTTAAGTAACTTCAACTATGATGAATTTAAGCTTATTATTAAGGCTGTTTATTTTTATTTAGACTATATTCTGTAAGAATTCCAACACATCCAAATATAATCCTATTTTCTTACTTCCAAATGTTTAAGTTGAAACTGTTTTTGCAACTTAATAAGACGAAATAAGTCAAAAACTCAATAAACTATATCATAAAGCGATCATAGAAAATATCTACCTAAATTATTTTTTTATTTAAAATTTTTAAAAATATTCACAAATTCATTAGATCTTTAGTTGCAAAAGGGAAGTTGTGATTTAACTAAACTATTTGTAAAATAACTATCGATGTAATTAAAGAAAATACAGACCTTAATTTTCTTATTTTTTCATATACAGAATTTTAGTTGTCAGATCTTATTTAATTATTGCTTTCGAGCTATTTTATTTATTCTTATATATAATATTCAACTTATCCCACTGATTTACATTACCAACATATATTTTGAAATTAATAGTTCCAGTAATAGATGAATCTACGATCTGAAGTCACTCATTATTGGCAATAAAATACTGTTTACCGCTCCTGCTAGAAGTTTACTATTCATATGGTAGGGAAAGTATGCTGACTCCTCCAACAACAACAAATTGGTTTTGTTCCATTTCGGTTGAATAAAATCTAGTTCCATCTCACAAGTAAATATTACCTTCAGTAAACTCTATACTGCATTTCTTTAAATTTATTATAAGTAATCTTTTTCTAAGATTTTCAGTGTTTGCAATATAAAATAACTTAAGCTAAATATTAATACAATATTTTTCTCATGCTGCATTTTCATTTTGCTTATAGCCAAATAATGTTCTCATTTGAGAAATTGTGCAGCAACGATCGGTAAGGACGAGGAGTCCTTTTTACGTTCAACAGCATAATAACGCTGTAAACATAATTTACTTCAACAACAGTTGTTATTGTTTTTATTCCTGTTGATGTTGTTGATGTTGTTGTTGTTGTTCTTAGCTTAAAACGACAAACAAATAGCGTTGCAATAAAGTACACAAAAATGTATCTTCCAGCAATTTTGTACTAACATTTCCCTTATACAAGATTCACAGGCTACAGGATAGCAGAGTGCAAACAAAGCGCGTTACAGTTTCATAAGTTCTCATTTCACTTCTGTATACAAACTGGTCAGAATCTTTGCCAGAAAGTAAAATCAACATAAAACTAATAACACAAAACTTCAAAAAACATTAAATAAATAAATAAAAATTCAAAATGCAATGATTCTGCAGATGCTACCACTTTGACTTAATGTCTCTGTTGGCAAATGTACTGATGAATATTTGATACCGAAAGTACTTTAATTATATAAAATATATTTTTATTAAGTGAATTGAATAATCTAGTTAAGAAAACATTTTTTGAAACAAATAATAGGTCATATTATTTAAATTTATTTATTTACTCTAAAAATTAAAACTTTCATTTAACAAATATTACCGTGTGCGAGTTCGAGTAAATTGAGGTAAAGTAAATTGAAATTTCCTAGGGATTTTTTTGTGCTGCACTTTTATAAATATTTATTTATTGCACTTATTTATTATTTTTGGTTAAAAGTTTTCAAATTTATCTATTAAACATCTTTTAAGATTTTCACAATGATAATACCTAATTTAGCTAATTTTTATCTCATTTACCCCACTCGAAATTCTGGTAAATATCAAGATTCGCTGCCATACCGACATAATTTTCTATTTCCCTCAATTTACCATCAATTTACTTATTTTATATTAATTTAAAATTTGAAATTTTATAAATACAGGATGTATTCCAAAATGAAAAGCAATTTTCATTAATTTTGACAAAATAAATTACCAAAGACTTAATACATAGGTTTGCACTAATTAAAGTTTACCGAAATGTCATTCAGGATGTCGATACAAGCTTTTTACATAAAACATGCCAATGCATATTTCTAAAAATGCAGAAGTCCCACGGTGCTGTGGAAGTTAAGTATGGAATATGGGTGACCTTACCGAACCATGTTGTTCTCAATAGTTGACCTAGATTAGATTAGATTATGCTGGCAGGCCAAAAAGGCCACGCGTAGACCACTAAGGTCCATTGCGATACCAGATCAGAGTCTTGTTTTAGCGATTGTATGCATCACTTATGATGCGCGTTTCATTAGCAAAATTTATTAATAGTTGACCTAAGTATTAGCACTTATTTAGAATAATGTTTGTTTACCTTAATGTGCGCTTTGTATAATATTTATAAGAATTTATTAAGTTCTCTTATCTCGAAATAACAACGTATAGGTTTTATTCATAAATATAATGAATAGAATTTTAAAATCTGGAAATAAATAAAAACTTGTTTACTAACATAATGCAGCTCTTTTGAAACTATTAGTTCTAATATAAAATCTCTATTAATAACACACAAATGTTTTACTTGTTGTGCTTATTTTGTTATAATATTAAAACTGATACTGTAAAGACTTGTCCTATATAATTACAATAACGTTGATTACTGCCATTTTATTACAAATTGTTGTAATCTCTGATGAAGACATCATTATTTTGTCAACAGTTTGTGTTGTTAACCCCATTTGCAACATCAGTATCCAGTATCCAGTAACAAGTTGGTAAATGCAAAAGGATATAAGCAGGCATCCAAGAGGAGTAAAATACTTAGAGCTTGTAAAATGCTACGACAAATACACATAAACAAAGCATTTCCTACCAAACACTGTTTTGTAACAATTTATGCCCGAAGCAACATATGCTGCATGTAGCCAATACATGTTCTTGCCACATACACAGCATCAATAGCTTTAAAGCCTTAAGGATAAATCTGAAATGCCAAGCAGCTTAAAAATGTAAGCAATTCTAACGCGTCTAAACATGGGAAAAATCTTTGGCGTGCAGTGATGAAATTGCAAAAACAACAGAGGACAAAATAAGTCGCTTCACTATTTTATTAAAATGTTGTACAACATATAGAAGTGACACATACTCCAACATAATAAATTTATATGCAAAAGATGTCTTACGCCAGACACCTTTTGGCTCATTCCTAAGCTACGACAACAGCTTATATGACATAATAGCAATGGCATATGAGTGTATAATGCCTTTATGTTTCGATATAAGCGCGTTTAAATAGAATAAAAATGCGAAATTATAAAAAAATTTCTTAAAAGTACTATATTCCATTGGATTGCGTTGCGCGAGCGTCACTAAAATGGTTCCAGCATCTTGTCAGTGCAGGTGCTTCAGTATCTGATATTTTACTTCATACTCGTTTAATATGAAAATCTAAAAGCTTGTAAGGATTCAGTACAATTTTTTCAGTTCACACATCAGCTTGTTGTACATATATATATATATATATTATGATTTAATATAATTTCAAGTTGAGCTTTGATAAGCAAACAAAACACTTATTACAGCGTCTGTTGCCTTAACATGGTGTGCATTGAGACTTTATTAAATTTCTTCAAAAAACTTAACATACTACTGATTTAAAAAAAAAAAGGTATAATAAATATCTCATTTCAATTTATATACTCATACTTATAGATATTTATAAATTAATCAAGATTTAATAACTCATTGTAAGTATATTGAGTGATATAAAAAGTATTCGTAATCTTTTTTATATATTTTTGAATAATTTTCGTTACTGAAAATTAATTTCAATAAAGCTTATGTTGACTGTTATTATTTATGACTACTTGCCATTTTTCGACTAGATTCATGGTTCCATCAATACAAAACTTCTTTGCTTTATCGGCGAGAAACTTGTCCAAGTGAACTTTAGCGGCTTTTTGAATCAATCATTGTTTCATCATTAAGAAAATTTCGCTGAGTTTCAAGCAAATGCAAATCAAATGATACAAGTTTCGAGCTATACGATGGACGCATCGAAACTTCCCAATCAAGTTCCATTAATATGTTCCTAGGTTTTAAACCCATTTGTATTCTGCCATTATCATGATGGTACACAA
The DNA here is from genome assembly GCF_002237135.1 of Teleopsis dalmanni. NCBI lineage: Eukaryota > Metazoa > Arthropoda > Insecta > Diptera > Diopsidae > Teleopsis > Teleopsis dalmanni. The sequence goes on from NC_051846.1 coordinate 197,285,068, forward strand.
CTCAACTTCTGTTGACCAACTCCAGTCGTTTTTTCTTGATTGTTTCATTTAAGTGGTCGAAATGGGAGCAATAAAGAACCAAATTAATCGATGAACCAGGCTGGAACGACATCTAATAGACAATTCCCTTGCAATCCCACCAAACATTCAACATAACCTCATATATAGATAATTCAGACTCTTAATTGTTGATGGACGATCAACTGCCAATCACGATTGTCATGATCACCTGCCATTTTCTATGATTGTTTATGTGGAATATTCTCGTATTGATAACGTGGTTAATCATATTTATGTTGTCCCCAAATATCAGGCGCCTTCGATTAGCCTGCACTTTTTAAATGATTTGAAGCTGTCATATGGATTTCAGAATCAGTGCCATTGGTGGTTGATTGTTTTTGCTCTACTAATTGCACGGTATCATCGTTCTTTATAGTGAAAATAAACGGGCTTTATTTTAATAATACCAAATTTAAAATAAGGGAATATTTAACAAATATTAACAAAATAAAAAACAAAGATTATAAATAAATATATACATAGGTTGTAATTTTAATATTTTTTTATTGATATCTTGTATAAACTTTCCGAACACTATCTTGTGTTTCAGGCAGTTGTATTCACTGTGTAAAAAGCGCATAGAACTTACATGTTTAGAGGAAAACTCAAAAAACTTCTCTATGTGATAACCCAACAAAAAAAAAAAATTTCAATATGCACCAGAAAGAAGAAGGAAAAGAGGGTGTCCGAGTTTACGCTGGAGAGACAATGTAGATTAAGCACCGCAACAGCTTGGAAGAAGAAACTGGAGAGTGATAGCAAACGAGAGAATACTGTGCCTGTATTAAGTACCGAAAAATATTACTCTATGTCTGTATTGCCATTCAATCAAAAGAAATGCAGAACGCTAGTTGCTACTTTTAACGGACACTGCGTTTTTACAATGCTTAAGCCACATATCAACAACAGTGACGACAACATGATATTTAAGAAACCATGCATCAACGAGTATTAAGTTCTAGAGTCCTAGAGTATCAAGTTTCTGCCCTACTTACTCAAAAACATCAACAAAATTCTTCATCCTTGTTATTCAGTGAAGTACCTCGTAAAATGCGTAAACGATACATATATCTTAAGCAATGTCCCCTGTCAACAACTATCTTTAAGGACTCTAACTTTAATCTGCTATTACGAATATTACTATCAGCATCGCTTCGACGATTACAATATCTCTCTTCAAATGAAGTTTAAGATGTTTTATTGTATGCTCTTTCCACTACAAACTTAAAATTTTTGACGGAACGAGTCTTAAGTATGCTTTGACATTTCATATTTGTCCTGGATGCAATTGCAATCAGAAATTTAAGTGAGAAATGTTACTAATGATAGGCAAACAAAGCAGTTTCTGTGATAATAAAAGTGAGCACAAAGAAGAAAGAGAAAAATATTTAGAGTGAAAACGTAGAAGATTATTTGTAACCTTCTTACGCCAGAAAGTTGTAAGAGAAATGGAAAACAGCAAATGTCTGTACAGTAACAACCACTTTGGTATAAACATTAACTTACATATTGTATAAGTATTAAATTATGGGGAGTAGTTGGCATTTTAAAGGTACATTTTAAGTTAGATGTTTCTGTACTTGAATTCTAACTCTCTCACTCCCTTATTGCTATCTTTCTTAACTATAATGGAAACCACTAAATTTTTTTAAATAATAAGAAGTTAATATGAAAGCCCAAATTACAGATCTCTCAATTAAGTGTGCAACAGCGGGTCTTAACACTAATATTGCCAGGACAAAATCTGTGCGCATCAACACGACTAACAACTCCCAGTTCACAATAAGTAATGCGATCGTGAAAAACGGGCAAAAAGTACATGCAAAAGATCGATAAACAGGGAAACTAACAAATCGTTTAGCGAGCTTAGAGCATGAGTGCATAATAGACGTGTCTGGAAAGCATATATAAGTTCTTGAATTGTAATTATAATTAATAGAACATGTCATACTAATAATAAGAAGAAAAAACTAATAATGAAAATTATTATCCTTAATTACTAACTTCTTTTTACTCTATTCAATTTACTTTCTATTAAAATTGTTATGGTCAGCAAAGTGCCATTAATATGTCATGTCAACTGCCAAATAATTTCAAATAAACATTATTTCGCCTTTTTTTTCTTTTTTTATTAATATCATAAACGCATTTATCAAAATAACAAAATATGCTTTCGAGTATGAAATGTGTAACAATGTATCAACTTAATTAAAATATCATAAATCAATCAACCATAAATTTTGCTTAAATAACTTTAATCCAATTTTTTTCATGATAACCTCGTTGCATATCATTTCTGTGACCACAACGATGTGACGAAAACTAGTGAAAAATTACAATGTGCCACATATGCGACCCAAAAAAGTGAACTGGAATAGAAATAAAGGTCGCAGGTCCATTTGAAAACTTTACAAATCAAAACAAAACAAAAAAACGCAAAAAAACGAAAAAAGCGGAGAAAATTAACAAAGGAGCAGTAACTATAAAAGTGCGCTTTTAGTCATTTTAGCAAGTTTGTTGCAGTTGCAAGCTTGACAGCACCGAATATGGTTGAAAAGGTAAAAGCCAGAACATTCCCACACACACACACACACTCACATACACATTAAAGTTATCATGGCAAATGCAATAAAAAATGTAACAGCACACATACACACGTACTCACAAGCTTGCAGACAACGTCGCCGTTGTCCTTTTCAGCTTAAGTTGCTTTTTTGTAAAAGTACTTTTTATGGGAATTTTCCGCCGGTGCATGTTTGCATGGTTGTTTCACTTGGTATTTGGGATTTTTTTCATTTGGCTCCGTTAAAGAAGAAATAAAAGTATATAAAAATAAATGATTAAAGCGGGCAACTATAAAAATAACTGAAAATATTAAATAAAAAACTATAAACTGCCGCTACCGTTTACCATTTGCCATTGCCTATAAGGTTGTCCAGCATATAAAGCAACAATAACAACAACAACAACGACAACAACGTTGTGGTAATTTATAGTTACTCCCTTGGCGTTCATATGCCTGATTTATTGCTGTTATTGAAAAATTGCTATTACATTTTTCCTATTTTAATTGTACTCATGTACGAGTACGAGTCGAGTCTATATATTGTTTATGTATGTGTGTATATTATGTATGGTATGTATGAGTAAGTGTCGGTATATTTGTGCACATATATTCTATTCAAGTGTGGATTAGTGCTTGCACTGAGCTTGACTATCATAATTTCTATATAAAATGGCGTGCAATGGTGACGACGATTTTAAAATTGACTACGAAAGTTGAGAGTGTTTGACCTGAAATGATGATCAAAATGTACATGCTGCTACCGTCTATACATTGAAAAAATTTTAACAACAACCACTACTATGTAACGACAACAACACACTAACACACAGAAATATTTTGACATACCCACACACACACACAGCAGAGCGACAAATAATAATTGAACAAAAAATTATGTCACCCAAGGGTGTAAAATGTGAATCCTTCAGCACACACACACACACACACACTCAATTCGGTTTCAGTTAAATCGGTTCATATGTATAGAATATATTAAAAATTTGGTAAAAATATAAAAAAAAAAGTTTTTTTCACATGTGAGAATACAGACACTGACTTGGAATAACACTAATGCTAATATGATGAGTTATTAAAATGCCGTAGTTAGAATAAAATTTAATGAATTCACACATAGAACACATATATGAGGCTTATATGTAGATTATAATTTCAAGAGTGGTGTATTTTGATACATAAATAAAATATAATTATATTAAATTAATTTTGATATAAAAACAACCAACTAATAACATGAACTAATACTAAAAAGGCTATATTATATTGAAGTTTATATTACACTTTTGCTGTTTTTTAAATCACAACAGGTGTTCGAAATTTTAAGCTCTATATCAAAGGAAAGTAAATGAATAGAGTCATTTGGATTTTACTAACAGCCACGACGATAATGGGGCTCCACTTAAAAAGACCAACTCCTATTGGCCTAAGCTGCGGGGCCTAATGCTTGTGTTACCAGATTTATACCTCCGGTCAAGCGTTTCAAATAAAACTCACTCAATATCATTGCCAATGTTGGTATCTACTGAATTCTAAACTCCTCTTACGACTGGCATGCTTAATATATTAACCTGTAAAAGGTACGCATGTAGTAAAGACGCAAAAAGTGTTGAATCAGACCAAAACCCGATAACGGATTTCTGTGGGTAGACAAGTAAGTTGTTAAGAAATTTTTATTAACGTATATATCAAAAATGAGTTCTGTAAAACGGCTGCTTTAAGTAGGTAGGTGAAGTAAAAGAATCTGTTTTGATTCCACATTTCCTTTAATTGTGGGTAAAAAGATGGCCAATTTAGAACCAATTGGACCCATTGAAAAATGCAATATTGAAAATAACGCCGAATGAGGTTCCCAAAAACTTAAGCGAGGCTCTAAACAAAGGTGGACATAGATACATTAAGTGCTTCAGTGTCACCTCTATGAAAGCAGGTAGATGTGTACAACACGAGACTGTACAGAGTAGGCCGAGCGTGGCTCTATACTTTTCTATAGTCCAACTATATATATATATAGTTCTTACATCCTGTCGCAAAAAAGTATCACAGTTCAACTTATGTCTATAACTTGCAAGAGCGCCAAGTGACCAAGTCTTGATGAGTTTATCTGCGTGTTCGTTCCCTGGCTTAATACCTATAATGTCCAGAAATCCAAACTAGAGTTACCTTTAGCTACCTTAATAAATTGTTTACATTAGTGAACTATTTAAGACGAAATATAGACTGCTAAAAGAGCTTTAAGAGCTGCGTTACTATCAGTAAGGATATAAACTTCCTTTTTGTAAAAGTTTATGCTGGCAATAAGAGAACAGGCGAAAATTTCTGCCTGTGACACTAAAATGGAGCTGCAAAGGTGATAAGACTTACAAATCCCTAGATTCGCGTTTATTTATGCATTTATTTATTTATCACGCGTCAGTTTAAATTGCTGTCTTTCACTTGCGCTATAATCACACCTACCTTCAAATCACGTTTTAAGGCAGTTCTGGTGATAAAGCTGTTATCTAAAAAACTTTTTTAACACTATATAAATATAGTAACTTTATCTATATTAAAAACTTATCGTTAGATTTGCGATTTATTGTATCATTATATTGATTATGACAGTGGATCCACACAAACGGTAAGACATATATTAACACATTGCTAATTTTTCTTTACTACTTTCCTAAATTTTTTTTTTCAAGAATTCATAAAGAAGTTTTAAAGGTCTTCATCTGTATTATAACTGCACTGACTGTGCGGCTATTTCACATGATCATTGTTTACTGAAATGCAGCTAGTATTATCCCATCCTATTAAATTTTTCCACTTATTATTAAATATATTTAAACAACTGAAATAACAACTTTATGTAAATGAATATTTTTCATGTCATGTGAAAAATAACTATTTTCAAATAACGTTTCGCGTATCAATTCAAAATGAACTACAATTGCTTTTTAATTAACTCTCCCTTATTATTTTTATATTTATATTTATAAAATTTTATATAAGTATATAATATATATGCAAATTTAATTTCGTGAATTTTGAGAAATATTTATACCCACGGCGAGTTAAATTTTTATTTATTCGATTTAATTATGTTCAAATATGAGCTTTAAATGTAATTGCATTTTGCCACTTACTGAACTTAATTTAAAAATCCACAATAAATTATTTGTTTATAACAGGAAATTAAATATATGAAAAACACATTTGCCGCTACACAAAATTACAAATTTTCATGCAGGACCTCTCATGTTGTTTCAGTTTTTTCCTCAAAATTTATTCGTGCACTTTTACTCCTGGCGTTCCTTGTATTTTATGAAAGCGCGTTGCCAGCGTTGCCATTACAACATTTTCGAAAATTTCGTTTCACTGTTTTTATTATGTTTTTCCCTTTTCAATTTTTCTTCATTTTGTGTTATTTTTAAATGTTTTTCGTTAGGTGCAGGATTTTACATGCGAATTTACACAGGTTATTTTATTACATATTTTTTTATTTAATATTTTTTGGTTTTTTTTTTCGTCTTTTGTGCTTATGAACCGTGTTGTTGCCATTGTTCATGGAACGATGACACTGACACCGGAAATGAACACATTTTCCGGCTCTCGTTGCAGACGTTGCATGTGGGACCCTGAAAAAGTATAATAGTTCTCCGTGTTGTTGTTGTTGCTGCTGTTGCTGTTGCCGTTGCCATTTTTGTTGTTATTGTTATTGCTTTGTGTAAAGTAGACTTATTGGCGAGGTATTCTCATATTGTTCTACAACTTTTTTGAAACAAAAACAATCCCTATTCTGTTGCACTTTTTCATATTTATCTTCCTGTTTTTGCTGTAATTTTTGGCTTTACTATTTTTTAATATAAAAGTTTTGACTTTTGAACTAAAAATGAAGTGATTCTCGAGACGCCGGTTGCAATGAACCCATGTCAATTTATTAAATTTCGCTTAATATATGAAAAAACAATCTTCTATAATTAAAATAGAAAAATAAATAAATATTAAAATTTTAAGTAACTTAACATTATATAGATATGAGTTAGATAGAATGGGCATGCATAACAACAAACAGCTCAGAGAGTCAATTTCACATCCAAAAGCTAATGGAAGAAAAAAATTTGTGTATCCTTCATTAAAACGACTTAACGTAAATAATTTCGAAAAAGTTGCAAGAAACTGTACGACAATAAAAGCACTGAAGTACTAGGTTGTAATTTACCTTTAGTGATCATAAAGATTAAGAATATACATAGGTAATACAATACCCATTAGGTAAAGCTACGTTTAAGTGACTCGCGCTGCTGCAAAAATTAAATCTTATTCGTAGAGACAACTGTTGCGAAATATGATGCTTACTACTTACTGTTTCCAATTATGCTTGGTAAACCATATGGTTGTCCTGATGAAGTTAAAAAGATATGACAAGTATGCTTTCTTATGGTCTAGCAGGCTAGGAAAGAAACAATCCTAATCATGTGAGTCCCTTCGTCTGTAGTTACTAGTAGAGACATAGAAACTGATTATTGATCCCATATCATTATTATCTGTGCATAATCCGCTTTTCTCAATATGTAATCATTGAATCATTGAAGCAATAGCACATAAACTGCAGGTTCTCTAAAGCCCAAAAGATATTTCGTTAGTCTTTTATTCAATTTTGATAACAGGATCTCAGTAACCTTACACTCTACGCGATTAGTTGATTGATTATGTTTTCTACTTATCAGAATAACTTATTTTCAGTCCGCATGTTGGAAGGCGCCAACGGTTAAGCATTGATGCAATAACACAATGTCCTGTTAGTACTGCAGTACGCACATGATCAACAAGTTTGCTATAATCCAAAAAAATTTTTGTTTTTCTCCTATCTTTATCTTTATCTTTACAGTTTAATGTTGTAACGACCTCACAATTATGCAATTATCCATACATCACCACATACACCTATAAACTTCAACCGTTCGGGGTTTGTATTAAAGTGCCGGCCTCGATTACATTCATTTCGGAACCTTCAATATCCATGCCTAGGAATCCAAGAAAGAATGAATTTGTGAAGCTTAACATTCATTATTTTATGACAATTCTTGATTTAATCTCTCTGTACTCAATTGCTTTTATTGTTATCTGCCTGTCTAGAAAGATAACACTATTTAAAGATCAAATGGTGCTAACTTGTATAACTTTACTTGCTTCTGGATCACGTACATCTCAGCTCGGGAACATAGCAAGACTCTGGAAGATGGATTGTAAGACTGTAAAAAATATTTTTCAGTTTCAAATTATAACTAAATTCATATTCAGTTCACACAACAACAAACTTTCAAAAAATAAAACTGATTAATGTTTTTTAATGTAATATAATATATTTAAGATACAAAAATAATTTTAATTTAGTAAAGAGATAAATCTCAGCACTTGACCACAGCTCGGTTGTAATACTCTGAAGATTTCAACACACAATGAGGGACACATTGAAAGCCATGCAAACATGCTCGGAAGCTTTTCTTTTAATCCTTCGTTTGTTATTGATGCCGTTGTTGCGCTTTTACGCCATTTTATTCTCCTACCGCTCTGCACTTTGTTAGTGCTACCACACTGTCACACAGTGCCACATTAAGCACTTTTGCAAAATTTATGCATGTGACTGCATAAAAATTACATGTAGTCTTGGTTGCTTAACAAATTGTCACAAAAGTAAAATTCTTAAGACTTCCCTTTTTATTTTAATTTATTTATGTTGTTTTTTTTTTGTTTTGTTGTTCTTTGCTGCTATTTTCCCCATTCCTTTTTTCTTTCCTATAAAATCCTTAAGATTGTGCACTTAAAATGGCGGAATGCAGTGTTGCATAAAAATGTTCTGTTCACTTTGAAGCGCAAACAAATCAACACACACACACACTAAGAAAAATACAAAACAATAACAAAAAAATAAAGGCACAGGAAAAAGTCCTTGCAAAGTACTTTATGCAATCTCATTAACACTTTTGTGGTTAAGATTAAGCAGCGAAAGTGGTTTACTTTCCGTAATTAAATTTAAAATTAAGCAACAATGCCACAAAAAAAAAACTCACAATGCATTTCAACTGCACTAAAGGGTTAAGTTTTTAAATTGGGTTAAGTACTTTGATCGAATTTACTTCTGTTTGATATAATTTTTTGTTTTTAATTAACAAAATGCATAAAATTCCCACAAAGTACTCAGTAAAATAACAGAAATTTTATTTCTCAATTCATTTAAATGACATCACTGTGATTAATCTCAATTATTTGCAATTTAATTATGCAAATATAATTTATTAAATTATCATGAGTGAAATTATTCCAGGGTTAAATTTTTTATGCACGAATTAATTAGTAGGTTATACAGATAAACATATTAATTAATAAATATTAGATAATTAAATATTAACCTTTAAATGTAATTACAGTTAATCGTAGTTAGAGACAGTAGCGATCCTCCAACCGCAGCCACCAAATTTCAACTTAAAAAGAATGTAATAAACTATGTCAAAGACAGGGTAAGAGATTTATTCACCCATCTATCATCTTTTTTTTTTTTTGTTTTTGTTGTGGTGCGGAGATGGAATGGTTTATGCACCATCAAACCAACCTTCGCCGAAAAGGTGTGTTCGACTCCTACTTTGTAGTATACGAACTAAAACACTCCCTCTTCTGAGAGATCGGCATTCCGGTACCCCCTGCGGTGAATTGGTTACAATATTTCCGCGGTAGGCATGCCTGTCGTAAGAGGCTACTAAAATTCCGGTGCCTCGCCGAAATTTGCGTTAAAAGTGTGCATGGTAGGAAGTATTACGGCACTTACGACATTTAACCAAAGGTGGAGATCTAGTACTACGAGAGTCAGTGGCCCGTAGCTTCAGCTATGCTGATCAGATATTAAATTCGTAGTGGTTGTGGTTAATATCCAAACTTACGCGGGAAGAATGATTCAAATTTTGGGTGCTACGACGCAAAGAGTAGCAGAGGTTTAGATAGGCCAACGAAACAGCTAACTGTCTTGATAAACGAAAACATGAATTAATTGTGCATAAGCTATTCTGTACTCATACGAGAGGTGAATTTGTAAGTAAATTAAAGCACTGAAAACATTTTTGATTTAAGGTCTACTAAATCAATTATAATATGCAATCAAAAGGACTGTATCATCTTAACAAAATGAACCAAAATTTGTATAATGAAATGTCTAAACAGATTCTCTGTGTATATTCTAAACTGGGCAACAGGAAACTTAAGGAATAGACTTGTTGCCCCTTATAACATACACAAAATCACCTAATTCTTACCATATAATATTTCGTACACATAAACTAACTGAACGTTTTTAGCATTTTTCTGTATTGATATTATATGGATTTTGTATGAATAATAACACATATTACTGCATAATTGTACAACTAAGTACAATAGTCTAAACATAGCATACCTATAATAAAATAGTTCTCGAATCATTTGGATTAGAAGTTAAGAAATTGACTTAATATTTTACAATCTATTGAAAATATTGATTAAATCAAATTTATAATTGAGCTTAAAGATAGTTCACATTATATACCTTCTGCTCAAAAAGTATTCAGATTTTATTGTTTGTTTTGAGTCAATTGAATCGGTAAAAGAGAATTCGCTGAACGAACTAAAAGCCATACCTGCACGGGCCTACGAAAACTGTATGGAAGATTGGGTTAAGCGTTGGCATATGTGTATCGCTTCAGAAAGAGCATATTTTGAAGAAGATAAAATAAATTTGGAATAAAATTTAAATTTGTGTTTTATTTACAAAATCCGAGTACTTTTTGAGCAGAAGGCTGTAGTTAAGGCATTCCAAATACTTGAGCCTGAATACAAATGAAATAAGTTCCAGTGATACATAAGTTTTTTTGTAATTTTTTTCATTTCAATTTTAATAAAATTACTAAATATTATTCGCATGTATATTAAGAACTCCATCTGTATATTAAGAGTATGAGCTCAAAAGGTCTGAGCATCTGAACCTAAATGTTTAACTATTAACGTAAATAATGAAATTCATCCTTACATTAAGATAAATTATATATATATATATAAATATATGTATATACATACGTATGCGCATATATTTATATTGCTTATATAATATAAAAGGGTATTTATACAATACCCTATATGACATACATAAGTAACACAGATATATCAAGAGACGCACCGTGAGTAGGCATCTGCTTTTCATTAAATTTTTCACAAATTTCACTTATTGGTAATATACAGTAAATAAGATAAGAGTGCATTTCAGACTTAAATTAATATTGAAACAATAACAATTAATTAAACTGATAAGATTATTTCAATAACGAATGCGTCTGCATTTTTTTATATATACATCCATCCATTATTCTTTACATCCCGGCATATGAAAATATAATTATCAATGCGAATACAACTCATGTATCTTTTTGATGATGATAATGATAAGTAACTCACTCAACTGTTTACAATGATAAATTTTCATTATCTTGTAATTATTATAGACGTTGAGTGTTGGTTGCGCTTTTCTTCAGTGCTTTCACATAAATAAAAACTTTCTTTATAGAATACTTTATTTATTTCATTCACTTAAATAGTAAACTTGAAAATGCTTTCTTCATTCCATGTAAATCTACAGAAAATTGCTTCAATAATATCCTTTCTTTAACAACTATTTTAATTTTGTATATTCATCCTTTGGTGGCTTCCAAAGGCGATTAAATGAAGTTTAATTTAAAATGTAATTAAGTTGCGCTACAAGAGTAAATGAATTTCACCAGCTTTCGTAATTATTTCAACTACAGACTGTTCATTTAAACTTCTTTTTTCATATTTCATAGTTCATTATTTTTTTACTTATTTCATAATATTTTAATATTATTTAATATCGTAGTAAAGCCATCTTTGTACTTCTGAAATGCAGTTTGCATATTTTTCTCAAATAAGAGGTGCTGCACATTTTCATATAAAATGAACGTAGAGTTTCATTTTGGAATTTGTTGAAAGTTTTTAAATTAAGCAGAGTATTTCTAATATTTTTTTCGAAACAGGATTTTATGAAAACAATATTCTGTTTATTAGTTGCTGAGTAATGTAATTTTAAGCCTTTTCTGAGTTAGTGCATCTGGGCACTTTTACTCTTTGATAGCTGGGGGTTTCTGCAGAGTCCCACCCATCTCAATGACTAATTTGTGTATTCGTCATAAGCTTCGTGATTATTCAATGATTGATTTAAGATCTGCGTACCTCCCCGTCCAGTTACTGATTACTCTGAAATTAGATAGTGCTAGGAAGGGCAGTCTGTCGATTTTCGCATATAGCTTCAGGGCTGTGTCCCTTATGTATGAATGAGGATATAACACTATTTAACAGCAATTTTGGATTTATTTATACCACGGCATTTTACTTATAAATAGTAAATCAAATAGTAAAATCTAGTAAATCAATAACAATTTGTTCTCTTAAATAAAGATTTAGTTTTCATCGTAATTATTATTGTAAGACCAGATATATAGTTGTTCGTCACCTTATATTAATTTTGTACCATCACTCGAACGTTACATATAATAATTTGCGTTGATATACTCTATTGTAGATTGTTACAACAGTGTTTATTTAACATTCTTTCTTAATATTTTTCTTCTTTCTTTCATATTCTTCAGTATTATCTTCTTTTTCTATAATGCAAACTATTTCTTACTCATTATAGCATTTTATACGGACCTCTTCCGACTTAATAAAGCAAATTGTTTTATTTAGACGAGTAAATATCTTGGATCGATATTTGCAGTTTAAAATTTATATATGGAGAATTAAACCAATAAATTTTTTCAAAGATCACTGTGTATCAAAACACGGGTCTATGATTCAAAGTTAGCAGAATTCAATTTCCTGACACTTGCAGTTCAAAATTTATATACAAACATATAAACCAACAGATTTTTATAAAGACAATTGTGTATTAAAAAATGGGTCTATAGTTCAAAATTGATAGGGTCCAATTTTCTAACAATTGGAATCCAAAATTTATATACGCTCAATTAAATCAGAAGATGTTTACAGCAAGCACTGATAATGAATATTTGACAATGTTTCGAATACCTCTACGGTTAACCGAAGAATATATATAGTCCCATTTTCCTCTTCAAAATAGATTTATTGTCATACAACATAAAATTCTTAATTAGGTATTGATATTTGGAATAAAAGTTACATAAAATTTATTTCAACTTAAATGTTTATAGACTTCCTTTTAGTCAAAGAAAAATACAGTCAACAATATTTTATAAATCTTCAAATTGAGTGTAAGATTACTTTTATTTTATATAATTCTGGTATCCTTCCATCTTTGAATTTTGTTACTTTTTAACTGGAAATCAATTTATTTGCCAAATCATAAAATAACATTGAAAAGTTGATCGTTAACAATAAAATAACAAATCGCATAAAATACCTGTGACTTCCATTAGTATCCTGTGAAGTGTCCTAAAAGTGTCTGTCTGTCCGTTCAACGGAGCGCGTGCTTATTGTTCCGTTCTCTGCCAGTGCAGTCTATAAGCGGCCATTTGGCCGCGTGAAGTTGTGGTGTCATGCTGATGAGGCTAAAAAGTAAATTGCCGCATTGGTAAATACCTTGAAGAACCTTTCGCATTTTAATTTAAAGCACGTTTTCCGAGCAACTGTTAACAGCAGCAGCAGCAGCGATTGGCAACACTTATTGCTTCAAGTGTTACGTACCATTGTGCCATGAAAGCTATACTCTAAATCCAAAGCACTTACAACGGCCGCGGCGGTAGGAGACTCGGTAAGTGATGGCAAGTGTTTGGGTAAGGGGAAGGTAGTCAATATTATTGGCATGTAATAAAAACTACACGAATAAATCGTGAACTCTGGCAGTAAAAACTGTTGCTGCACGAAGGAAAATTTCCGTTACTAAAGCTATTTGACGCCATTATTTAATCCTTACTGAAATCATTTTACTAGCAAATAGCATTAAGTTAAATACCAACAGTTGCCGACAGGTATTATTATTATTATTGTTGGTGTTGTTGGTGTTGTTGTTGTTAGTGTTTTAGTCTAAGATTTATTGTTGTTGTTGTTGTTGTTGCTTTCTCATTGCTGCTATTGATATTGTACCTTTTAGTGGTGGCAAATAATCTGGCAATCTGCTGATTTATATTGTCGTCACGTTTATGCCAGAAATCGTGTTAATCGTGTCATTCCCGTACTCGTACTCGTACTCTTACTCGTTCCGTTTACTATTGCAGCCATCATCAATATTGTCCTTGCTGGCAGGAATATGCTGCTTGCAATAGATTACATTGCATTTTAATATATCTGTATATATATTTACTTTCAACGTCTTAGAATCATAGTGTTTAGTTCGATATTTTCTTTATAGTTTTTTGTAACTCAAGAAGGATTTGAATTTAAAACACGTTCCAGCACAAAATTCACGCAATTATTTTCTAATAATGAAAGCAGCAATCTCAGCAGAAAATTAGCAATTGCTAAGCTAGAACGCAGCTAGAATGTCAGCAATGAGAGAAAGCAACTGTTGCAGTTTTAAGTTGAAATTGATAAAAAAAGGACAATTGGACAAGTGTGAAAATGTCAGGACATTCAATGAAAAGTAAATGGCAAAATGGACTGTCAAAATGCTTCAAATTGAAAATCGAGCAAAATTTTATGTGCAAATATTTGCACATGAAGTTCCTTCTTCTGCTGCAGTTGCTGGTTCCTGGTTGCTGGTTGCTGGTTTTATGGTCGCTGTTTTTGATTTACGTTGCGTATACGCAATCATAAAAACTGAGCATAAAATTGAGAATAAAAATAATTTATTTTTATTTTCATATAAATTGTCATCAATTAATTGACGCCTGCTCAATTGTTAACGAAATGAATAAAAATAAAAGGAAGTTAATTTTAAAAATAACTACAAAAAATGAAATTGCTGACAAAAATGACAGCAACAACAACAACAAAAAACCGAGAGCAATGTTATTAAGAAAAATTCAGCATTCAACAATGGTGGATGGAATTGAATTGTGATGAAAGCATCTGTAAATGAATAATGATGCAATTCAGATATTCAATTCAATTTCGACGTTTCGCACTCGCTCATTAATTTATGACAGCAATTTTTAACGCTTTATAACGCATTGCTCTTCGCTTGCTGCTGGCTTCTGGCTGCTGTTGGTTACTGGCTGCTGTTGGTTGTTGCCAGCCATTGATTGTTGAGGAGCGAATGTTGCAAGTGACAATTGCAGCAATAGCTTTTAGTTGTGCTTCAACAAAGTCAGCTATATTGCAGCAGTAAAAATACGAATAATAGTGACTGGCAATAATGGCAGCAATAACGGCAGCAGCAGCAGCTGCAGCAACAATGACGATTGAGTGCTTTTCCAAATCGAACTTTTCAATTGAGTTTTGAGTTATGAGTGATTCGTCCTATTTCAATGAAAAGGACTTCAAAATAAATGTCGAAATTGACGTCGAAATATGTTGTTTAGAAGAGTCGTCAAAATCAGTTGGGGTCAGTCAGTTGTGCAGCTTCAAATGCAGCTAAAAGTCAATTTTCTTTTTAAATGAATAGTAACTTAAAGCATTGAATTGAAAATTAATTAATTATCAACATAAGTATCCTTCCGCAGGACTTGTTCTGAAGCAAGTATAACCAAAGATAAAAAGATTTGGATCTGAGTTTAATCTGAGTTAAAAAGATCTGCATTTAATATCTTCTGCTCTAATAATTATTATAATGAAAGTAACAAGCAGATATGTATAATAATTTGAAAATTGGTATCAACATTGTTATACCAAATTTTAACAATATTTATATAAAAATTTAAAAAAAATAGAAAAGCAATCTATAACACAACGGAATCATTTAATCAGGACGATTTAGCATTTGTGTGACCTACAATATATACTAACGCATTGTTAACGTTATAATGATGGTATATTGCATCGGAACTTTAAGATTTATTGTGCCGCCCTATTTGGACCTAAAATCATATTTCTTCAAAAAATACTAAAACTTGACCTACTCTTCGAAGTTTTACTCAACCGTTAATTATTGAATATCCATTCAAAACTTTCTTTCATTTAAGAATTGAAGTGTTTCATGCTCTGCTTCTCTTTGCAGAACTTGCAGATTCCAGTATACATGAAACAAGGTTTTATTAAAATTTCTGTCATAATTTAAAAATTATTTTTGTTAAATTTAGACATTCCTTACAACGATTTACCTCCGCCATAACCCGTGCCTAGCTCAGTTGAAAGAGGACGAAGGAATACGAGCAACTAGTCTGAATGACTTTTGAACACCCTAGCGTCTCATGATATAGGTGAGGACAAACAACTATTTTAGAACTCACTAAGAAAGTTGCTTACAATAGTCTTTAAACCCTACACTCATTGACTAATTGCTGCTCATACTCGCAACAAACACGAAACAAAATCACATCGGAATTATTTCTTCACGGGATAACCGGTCTCTACGATCCCCCTGCCACGACTGCAGTCATATCGGATGTGGAGACGACAAATTCACGTTCAAGTATTCAGATGAATGAAACCGAAATAATAGGCCCTATGTGAAACACAGGAGAAAAGAACAGCAGTAAGTAAGTTATAACGATTTATCGAGATAGTCGGATATCGATGAAAAAGGCAAAACTCTTCGACGTGATAAAAACCATTATCAAAGAGCTATTAGATTTATAAACATTAGATAATGTTTGCTACTTAACTTTTGATATGAGAAAGTTCTTGAAATGAATAACGCTTCTATCACAGGCAAGAACAATTCTTTTTGTGGACTCTGTTGCCATTCCAATACAATGAGAAACAACTATTTGGGTGTTATTGTATTGTTTATTAACCAAAAATATATTCACGTTTAATTTTATATTTATAAATTTGAAAATGCAATAAAAGTAGGCGTAGTGGTAATAACGGTAGCTACTTGATACTACCAATCAATGCCACATATGATAAGATAATGTATAGTTATTAATATGGTTAATATGGTTTAGTCTCTCGCCAATTCTTACGATCATCGATATACGTAGTCTGGCAACTATGGGTATAGGCCATTAGTGTAGTAGCACATTTTCAGATGTTGTTTTGTAGTGTCTAAAAGAAAATATTATAACATTAAAAATGATTATAAATAGATATTCTGACCCCTATTCAAAAAAATAGGGGTTTTATATTTTTCAGCTGTTACGGTCCGTAGCCCATAATTCGATTTGAAGAACTTAATTTGAATTCAAAAAGAATGCCTTATTATTGGTTATGGATTTCAAAGGTTCAATTCGGATTACTTAGTTGGACACCTACCTTGCATTCAAAAGAATAAGTTTGAAGTTAAATTTACTTACTTGTTTTGGGGACACAATACTGATTAGTATGCCAATATCTTCGTTTAATGTAATGTTCATATGGAAAAGTTTTCATTAAATTAATTACATGGGTGCCGTGTTTTACTTGATAAATTAATTCCATGAGTGCCGTGTTAAATTAGTTCTTGGAATTTTATTAATATATTAGCTTTGTCGATAGATTATTAAAGTAAATGTGACACTCTATATGGATATGGAAAAACATGTGGAACATTCAATATTACACACGTGGTCTTTATCTACAGAATATATATGTCTCGTATATGAGAAAAATGTTCTCATAGTCCATTTTGCAGTGTAGACATTAAGGATGTGGATCATGATGGATACTTATCCCATAGATACGCACTATACAAACTTCAATGCAGTATCCATAGCAGATTCTTCGATGTTCTCATTGAGTTTACAAAGTGATACGTGTATTAACAATCACCTGATCTAACTTCAGTAAATGGACTGCATCATAGGTTGTCCTGTAAATTTTGATCTGCATTCGGCCAATATTTTTTATTAAGTTAGTTATTCTTTAGATGTTATACGGCTTCATAACTAACCATTAAATTCGATTACTCGTTTTTGTTTGCACTTAAGAGCTTTACTACTGCTTCATCTGAGAATGTTTTTAAACAACAATCAAACGCTGCTTATATAAATTGTTAGTTTTGACACTACTCACTTTTAGATCTCCATGATGATGTGTTTGAAGCCTTTTTAAAAATAGATGATACTTTCATTGTAAAAATATCTTTCCGACCTTTTCAATTATTAAATCGCTTTTGTTATGCAAAGGTGGTCAGTTGCTACGTTGTTAATTAAATTTTAACCTTTGCGTATATAAATCCTTTATATTTATGGCAACAAGAATTAATCATTAATATAAGATAACTATAGCACAATATAGAAAGTACACATTATATACCTGATGTTAGCTATTGGTTTTGGTTATCGGTGTTTTTTAGCGGCTTCGCATCTTTTGCAGCGTTTTTCGGGGACCGATTCAGTACTTTTTTTAGCTTTCTTCTTACGCTTACTTTCATCATCTTCTTCCTCATCCGGTTCAAGTAACTCATCGTTTACCAATTGGTAGAAGTCACTTCCACTGTCGCTCGATTTCTTCACGTAAACCATAAAATCGTCTTTGGGTGGCTCTTTCTTTTCTTTTTCTAAAGCTACCAAAGGCCCAAGAAGAACATTATGCACCACCTCAATAGGCAACTAAAAATATTGATTTATAACATATATAGTGATAGTTTCATTATATTTGAGTGGGAGAGAAACAAGCTTTGATTTAACCATTAAAATATAAAAAAATTTTTTAAAACCAGAATAAAATTTTTCTGTCAAAATTGATTTTTATGCTCTCTACATAGTTTTTTTTTTTGCTTACTTATATATTATACTTATATGTTGTACTCACAAAGTGCTAGCTTTTGGGAGAGAGTATATAAGTCAACATATCTCATTGTATTTATAACCTGATACGCACTATTTTTTTTATAAATATCAGATTATATACTTGTCGTACTCAATGAAAGTCTTCGCATAACCTTAGTGTACAGTACGTACATGGAGTTTCGTCCGCAGAACTTAAATTTTAGGTTTTGCACAGGATTTGACACTCGTCAAATGAAATCAACCACCAATGAGAGACTTGGGCTGCGCCAAATCGAACCCGGGGAATGAGTTATTATAACGAGTCCAAAGCTCTATAGTATTTAATGAAGCACATACTTTGAACTATGACAATAAGCTTTCTATAATAACTCTAATTCCTAATTTTCTTAACCAAACACTTAACCTTAACTAGCAGATTAGAGAAAATGATTCCCTTTTAAAACTGGTATTTATTTTAATATATATAATAAGTGCTTAAAATTAATTAAATAAAATATATAAGAACTACTTACTTGGCAACGAGCTGCAATTCTTCGAATCATGGCATCATTATTCGACGGCCGGCACTCATCTAAAGTTTTTAATATTAATTCTACAATATTATCAAGATTGTCCATGATGTGTGATGAACCTTAATACTTTTAACTATTGTAAAAGTTTTAACTATTGTATTTGTAAATATAAAAACTTACGAAATTATTATGAACAAATATAATTTACATCTGCTGAGCCAAAAAATATGAAACACAAAAACAATTTAAATTTTTTATATTATCTACAGTTTGAATGATTTTCAAACATAAACGTATATATATCAACGCCTGCTATTTGACAACCAAATTTAAAACAATAACTTCAAAACTGTATAGTTTTAGAGTAATTGGTTTTGTATACAGAATTTAAAACAGTTAGAATTAAATTTCAAATTGAACATATTTAGTTGTTCGAAAAAGATTAAAATATTTGTATATATTTTATAAATAAAATGTGTTTTGCATTTTTACTAGAATTAATTTTTTTAATAAAAGTCTGCTAGCACATATGCACATAATAGATCTTAAATATTAGAACTGACCACATTTCCATTGCGTCAAAGCGGGAGAATGAAACAATAACTAAGTCTCTCTTTCAATACATTATTAACGACATAATAGGCTGCATCAACTCGCTCTTAAATTAATATAAAGCAGTCCCGATTTTAACACTATTTGCGACTAGGGTAAAATTACTACGGTAGTCTCCATTTACTATCGGAACCCACATGAAAAAACAATCATTTCAGGTGATATTGCTGTTTTTTTTCGTCCACCACCATAGCGTTTAGCAACGCTATCTTTTCTATTATAAAAATTTCTGGTACTATACATAAACATGTTATGCACTTTAAGGTGTTTGAGCTCATGAACAGTAGCTAGTTGTGATTTTCCAGCCAAATATAACGCAATTACACGTTTGAATTCCATTTCGAATTACTTTTGTTCTATAAAACTTAGACGCAAATGCTTGTGGTAATATAGCTTGTAAGCAATATAAACAGCTGTCATTCGTATGTATTTCACGTAGTTGACAATATCAATTTGACAGATACACGTGTGTGTAGTTGGCAGCACTTTAATCGCGTAACCCCTTATATCCAAATGTTTACCTTCAATTGGTATTGAAGAAAGTACGTGGATTTCCATTGGAGACGTCTAGTTTTGCATTATACTAAGATATGTGCTAAGAGCACCAAAACCCCCGACCTTGATTATATTCCTTTACGTTATAGAAAATAATGTGCATTCTAAAAATTATTTCCGATTTGATCATATGCAGAAAAAAACAGCAGATTCTAATGAAATTTAAATAAAATGTGAGATTATCCCTCTATCAGATAAACTTTCGTAGACATTCTAATACATCCGCAAAGACTTATAATTTGTTTACTTTAAATGTACTTCCTTAAGAAGCAAACAAATTAATTTTAATACTAAAATAAAATCAGAAAAATAACGAAATCTTATCAAAAAATAAATCTTTTAGTGAAAAAATTAATTTACAAACAGGGAAGGATAAAAGTATTTGGCAACGCAAACACTTAATATGCACACACACATGTATACAAATAAATACCCGCGGTAAACCGAATTACATATTTGAATTTAACATGAGTTTATCTTCGTCCTGTGCGAAATCCTTTACATTTGTTTGCCTAATGCAAGTGAGCCTGTGAATTTTTGCTCCTGTGACGTATGTGTGTGTGTGTTTGTTGTTGTACTGTTTACTCATACATATGCCTTTAACAAATATCATCTTGATTAAAAACTTTAAATTTGAGTTCGGCAAAAAGTTAAGCAGCACAAAATTGCATTTGAACAGGTTGCAGTGCAAATTGCAGCGCCTGGCAAAGCAAACTCATTTCGGCACAAAACTCACAGACGCACACCGCAAGAAGTTTTCCATAGGTCGGTCGGTGAGTCTATAAAAGAGAATCCTCAACGAGGACAAAAACTTCACTTGTGTTTAGGAAGCTTACGTACTTCGCAAATTTTGTAAACTTGCACTGCGACTAGACCTGAGCATTTCTATTCAGCAAAGAGAATCGCGTTAAATTATGAAAATACAAAAACAAATAGAGAAGATTGAAATATTTAAATTTACTTGATTTAGACTAGTTATTTTTGGTGTATTTTAAAGTTTTCGCTTTTTATTATGAACTTCATATGGAATTTTAATAAATTATTTATGAGATAAAAATTAAGTAACTATCGTAACTGTGTGGGAGTCATCTGGTAACACTAGTGATTGAGTGTCTTGAAAGGACGAGCAACTTTTGCCAAAAAAGAAAGTATGGATGTAATGGGTGACGGATCAAGTTGGATCACAGACAAACTTGTCATGTAAGAATTAGCCAAAACCAATGAGAAGAGGTTATTTATTCTCATTCATTTAAAAAGACAAGGGCAAACAGAGTTACTTATAAAGCAATCTACCAGATTTATCACAATCAAAACCGCTTGCCAGAACATTTGACTTTAAACACTTTAAACATTAAATGCAACTAAATAAAATCAACTTAAGGATCATTATAAAAATTCTGATGAATTACGGTTCATTTAAAGTCATATCATTTCCTCCGAAAACTGAAAAGTCACTCCAATGACTTGAATCACAATGTTACTCCAAACACAAACAAACTTGCCAGGAAAGAAATAGCCGAAAACCTTCTATAGTTTGGGAAGAGCTAATTTCTGCTCATCTGTTTAAAAAGAAAGTATACTGCGACAATTTACCGAAGCTATCGCAATCAAAACCGCTTAACAGAACTTTCGACCTAAATCGGTTAAAGAAGTACATGCAACCAAATAAAAACAAGTTAGGGATCTTTAGATGAATTCTGAGGGATGAATTACAAAGAACTAGGTGCTTACTTTTATAACTTGTAGCTTTTATAGTGAACGACAATAAAACCACAAACCGCGCCCTAGGAGCTTCATCATCTTTAATGCACAAACAACAGAAATGTCTTCTTCATCTATCAGAGAAAAAAATGAAACTTGATGAAAAGAAAGCTTTTCTCTTCTCTCTCTTTCAGCACTAAAATTTATAAGAAAATTAGAAAATTAGAATAAGCTGGGCCAATTTGTTAGAATCAAAACCGCTCTTCGGAACATCTAACTTCAATCGAATTGAAGATTACATGCAGCAAACAAAAGTAACTTTGGAATTATTACATGAAATCTAATAGGACAGTATAGGTTGAATAATCCATTTACGAAACTGAATACTTACTCTAATGTGTATTTTGATTTTGTAGTAGAAGAGGATGAGACCACAAATCACGTGCTAAGGTCCTATCCGTCATTGACGCATAAACAAAAGAAATACTTTTTTCATTTGTTATCAGAAATTAAACTTGTTGAAGCCTATTACCACCTGCCTATCACCACCTACAGAGCGCGAACAAATGCAATGACGATGAGGTTTTTATCCGCTTTTTAGGATTTTCAAACAAAACCAATTAAATAATGAAAATTAAATTTTTATAAAATAAATAAAATATAAAAATATTTTCTTACCTGACAATTCAAATTTATTGCAAGGCATTGTAAAGACATAAAATGGTTTGTGTATAAGCTAGTAAACAAATGGATGCAAATGTGGACTGTGGCTACCGTACAGTATGACACAAAATATATTTTTAGCAAACAGTACGCATAAACTTCTATGAAATAACATGGTATTTTGGCAATGTGTTTTCATATTATGAGATTCAAACTCCCGTATAACATGGGCATTCCCCCATATAACGCGGGGATTTGTGCAGTTCATAATTGGCTTCGCGTACTTTTGCGCACTGTATACGGTTATACCCCAATAATGCGTTTTCCTATAACACGGAACCAATCTACCGCGTTATGTGAGGAATTACTGTTTTTATTTATTTTTTATTTTAAAATAAAGACAGTCGCTGTTTGTTTATAAATAAAATAAAACTATATAATTAATATATGTTACTTTTGCATGTTATTCCGTTCTAATTGTTGTAATTGTAAATCTGTTATTATTTGAAATATTTTTTTTTTCGCTACAATTTTGAGATCAACATCGAGCGCACTTAGCTCCTCATCTATACAAGCAGCAAATACTGACATTGGTTTATTTGTGTCCGATGTAGTAACTGCTTCTGTTATTTCTTTTGATACCATAACCGAGGGGTTAACCACTGTCTGTGTGCATGTTTCCTTCATAACATCTTTCTTCGTATGCGGATGTTGCGTTTCACCAGTTTCACTTGCTGAATGGAGCGACATCAATTCGTTTTTCTTTCTAGGAGGTTTTTCCGCTATACTGTCAAATGTAAAAGATTGCTTACGTTTTTGCGTTTGTTGCGAAGTGGTTGGAATGCAGCTTACAGGTGGATATGTTTCCATTACCATAAACGGAGTAAGTGGCTCATTTACTTCTATTTTGATCATTGGCTGTGCATTCTCATAGTTAAAAGTACTAGCTTTAGCATTGCATGGTGTTGCTAAATCAAAAGAAAATTCACTAATTTCGCTAAAATCTGCAGCATGATTATGTAGGGCCTACAATTGTATACAAATATTTAATATTAAAATGTATTTATAGCTTCCTTTTATTGAAAGTACTGACATAGTTTCTAGGCTGTGCGGTGGCAGTTGATAGAAATTCCAATATCTGTCTAAATTTCCAACTATTTTTGACTGCGCAGAGCTCTTTTTCGTCTGCACCGTTTTTAGCGGCTTTCATAATTCTAAATGTTTCTCGGCTGTAGTACGTCTTCAGATTGTTCCACTTTTTTATAATGGCGACTATAAATATGATAATTTTCACAAATCATGTATATCATAATAAATATTGACTTTTAATCATTTATATATAATCTAATATATAGTGGAATAATAGTGGAATGCGAAGTTAAGAGAAGATCAGGTTAGGTAGAGATGGTGCAGACTGATACAATTATCAACTCTGATACTCGGAGACAGTGCGCGATAACACTACCCTGCACTTACCTTTTTCAAAGGGCGTCACGGGTTCGAACTCCTCGTTCATCTCATTAGCAGTATTTTCCCAAAAATTGTACCTTTTTAACTTATTTTTATGAAATACATGATTTGAATCCCAAATAAATGGACTATTATACACTTTATGCACCAGAAAATATACGTACGAATCCTTCCACATTATTCTACTTTGCAAACACGTGTTCTCATAGTTTTAAATATTTAGTTGTCTCGCTTTCGCAAGCTATTACTGTTCCTTTCCTTTTTTACTTGTTTAGCATATTAAAAAAAAAAAGTAGAATCATATAGTCATAGTATCATGAGGTTTGATTGTAAGCTGCTACATATCCATCAAATGCAAATGATTATCTTAAGAAGTACTCAACAAGATAGATGATCAACCAAACCGCACCGTTCTATCGAATTACCAAAATTCCTTCACCTAACAGTATCACGCTTGGTGCAATATTTTTCTGTACCATTCTTTTCTTATTCTCGCTCCAATATTCATCACTTTCCTCAAGGCCCACTCTAAGTGTATATTGTGTTTTCATGGTCCAGCTTTAAAGATTCAAAAGTGGCACAGTGGGTGGTATAAATCATTCAGCCCATTAATGTGTGACTCTCTTTAGACAAACTACTTATGAAATTTTCAATCTAAAATATAGCCAGAATAGGGTACAACTTAATATAATATTATCTATCTGTAATTAGAACCAGATGATTAAAAAGTAAAAGATTTGTTGCGAAATTCCTTTTTTCCTTGTGTTATTACAATTAAATCATTGATAACTTTTTTTTGAATTAAAAAATCAAAAAATTATAAATTTCTATTTTGATATAAATATTAATTTATTTTTTCAAACTGATCAAACTTTTCTTTATAAAACAGATATGCCACTTCACTCTGTTTGTTTTATTTAACATGGGTGACTTGAATAATTTATAAAAATTTAAATAATTTTACAAAAATTCGTCTGTAACTGCAAGGCAATGCATACAAAAATAGTTTAAACTTAATTCATATAAAAGCTTTGAGAATAGAAAATCATATTTAGATAAAAAATGGTGAAGAGTATCAGGGCGATATTCAATCATTTCTTCTTGGCATCCTTTAAACCAGCGCCTGCATTAAATTTAAAGAATATTATATCACCATCTTCGACAGTATAATTGCGTCCCTGTTGTCTATATTTTCCGGCAGCTTTTGCTGCAGCCTCACTACCTTCCTCCTTGAAGTCTTTGTAATGCATTACTTCAGCCATAATAAATCCTTTCTCAAAATCAGTGTGTATACGTCCAGCAGCAGCAGGTGCTTTTGTGCCTTTCTGTAATAAATAAAATAAATGCTTATTAAATATCATAGTATCAAATTATTATATTATTTATTATTTGCTTCTCACATTATTTATAGCAATTTATATTTATATTTATTAGAACTTCTAATTCTCTTGATCATGGCAATGCATACACAAATAGATTTTTGTTAATTTACTTTATAATGTTTATAATTATAATTTGGCTTTAACTATCAACTAATTTCATCCTTACATTTTTTTTCCCTTAAAGTTGTCCTATTATTAAAGTTACATTAACATTATCCATCCATAAATTACTATTTAGTACTAACAAAAATTAAACAAGAGTGTCGTGAATGAGTAGCTTTGAGATGCAAACCTGTAGTTATTGGCAAGCATGCGACACTGTTTAAAAAATATAAAATTTTGAAGGCGTGGGGACAACATACTTGCGCAAGTTTACTTAAAAATATTATTAATATTTTTATATATAATAAAACTTAACTCTTAGTTTTCATTTAACTCATTAATTAACTCCCGCCCTAGTTGCCAACTTGAAGACGCTATATAAACACTAGATAATGTCTACTACTCATCTATTTTAGATGTTATAAGGTTTAATCACATTATCTACTATAAATCCATTTTCAATATTACAAAATGCTACACTGTTTCTTAAATTTATAATTTCATATATATAAAACTAATTCTAATAATTCTAAAAGGCTTATATATAAATAAGCTACCTGTATGGTCCAAGCTTTGACTTCATCCTGCCCAGCAGTAAAGAAATATTCCAGCTGCAATCCTTTATATCCAGTAATAATAATTTTATCCAGTTGACTTTTGCATTTCACTTCATCTTCGTATGCTTTGCGCTCCAAATCGTCTTTTTCTGATAATTCATGTTCAAAAGCTCCAGAAAATGGTATAATTATTGCACCAGGGTCATGCTGATCTACCCACTCCTTAATCTTAGGTAGCCACTTATTCTTCTTCCGTATAAAATCTTTGTCCGATAAATTCACTAAATAGATAACTGGTTTCGATGTAAGGAAAAGATATTTGTTAAGGGTTTCAATCTGCATAAAAGAGTCAAAAAATTATTTTATATGCATTTCTTAAATGTCAATAATGAACCTACATCATGCGCATTCCAGTCAGCAAAACGTAACTGCTTCTTTTCATCTACCAAAACGGTTTTAATCTTACACATTGAGTCATACTCTGGCTTAAGCTTCTTGTCGCCACCTCGTGCTACAACTTTCTCCAATTTATCCAAATTTTGCATTAATTTTTCCTCATCCTTTAAACGCAATTCTTCTGAAATAATGTCTAAATCACGCACTGGATTAACTTCACCTTCAACATGCGTTACATCGGGATCTTCGAAGGCACGACATAAATGAAAAATAGCATCACAAGCGCTTATATGTGACAAGAAGGCATTTCCCAAGCCTTGACCTTCAGAAGCGCCCTTCACTAAACCGGCAATGTCAACTACGTTAAGATAAGCAGGTACTTTGCTGTAAACAATATAAAATGTAATAGCCCATTAGTATTACTATATACCTATTATAAATGTATTATTTATCTAAACTTACCTAGCTGGTTTGTGATATTCACACAAGAAATCGAAGCGGTCATCTGGTACCGGTACCCTACGTACTGGAAAACAACCAAAGCCGTAAGGTTAATGCACATATATAAAACTTAAGAATTATTACTATAATTAGAAATTTAAGTTCTTACGAGTAATTTAATCATGGTTTTAATGCCAAAGCTGTACATAATGTTAACGAGCGTTTAATCTTTATCTACTTTGCCACAGTGAACTGTTTTGATTTTTAGTTCGGAAAGCATTAAATCTGCACCGTTTCTTTAAAATATGCAAAACCGGCAATTGAATCCTTTAAATTGCAACTATCATGCGATGAGAACTCAAAAATACGCATCACAACTAATCATTGCAATTTTCTATAATTTCCTGCAATCTCGAGTGCCTGCAGCGATAACAGCCAACACAGTTTACTGCTTCACTGGTTGGCTCCGACTCGGTTTGATCTGTTGGTCTGTTGGAGCATTTACGCAAAATGAAGTCGATCAAATTAGTCGCCGCAATTTGCATACATATTTAGTTTTCCTCCACTCAAATTTGCTCAGCAATGAACCAGAAAAACCTGAAGATAATAGCTTATGAAAAGCAACGAACCACGCCCATTCTACAGTGGCCAACGGCAGCCTATATTATTTTTATAGAAATGCTTTAGCAGCGCATCAAAACTTATTTTGCGGAAATTATTATAATTTTCAAAAACAGCATTTAACAAAATATCAAAATGACAGGTTGGGATTTGTGGCTCGATGGACAATAATGGACAGCATTCAAAATAAGTATTGCTCGCGATGCAGTTACAGTTGCAGGACGTTATATTTAAAAATATCATACAGTAGCTAAATCGAGAGCTAAAAATTATTTTAATATTGTGTTTATTGAATGTCGTTACATGGCTTAAAAACAAGATATATGTACTCGTACATATACGGAAGCAACGCAGTAAAAAACTGGAAGTACCATTGACATTGACTACAGTCTTCTCGAAATTGTATAATTTCTGCATCAGATAATTAAATATCGAATTAATTAGTACACATAACTCCTTTGATAATATGTTATTTCATAAATGAATAAAATTAATTTTCACAGTTAAATATATTGGCCTAAACATTCTATGTCACACATAGTCCAGCACTGGCGAAAGCTTATTTGCGTTAAACTATTCATAAATTTTTTCTAATTCTACTCATACCACAACACAGCACAACATTGGCTAGGCCAGCACAACTCGAAGAAGAGTTGTGCTGGCAATGTTGCCTCGGGCGTGTAATTATCATAAAGACTTTAACAAAACAAAATTACAACTAAAATTGGATACTTATTCTCATTTGGATCAATGGTGCAGAAAGGAAAATTTTCAGCTGGAGCAGCACTTTTCGTCAAGACGTTGAAAAAGGTGGACTTGCCCACGTTCGGTACACCAACAATACCAATTCGTAGATTTGTGCCAATGCGCCCAATGAGTGGCTTACGCTCATGTTCCTCATGCTTTTTTGGTGGCATTTCGTTTCGATGTTAAGTTATACTGTAAAATAAAATCGTTTAAACAGATGTTTATATTGTAAAGCTGTGTACTATTTTTGGTAACAACAAAAATAACTGAGTCAATGCGTCCTAAGTTTAACCTCAAACTTTTTGCGGCTTCCAAACTTACCAACGAGTGCAGTTGCAGAATTTATTTTAAGTTGTTAAATTATAAAACTTTAAATTGCTTAATATACTTATTTATTATATTATTGGTATTTACTACACATCAAAAACTCGCTCTTATTTGCCGAATCGGTCAAATCGTGCGCCACACATGCACAAAAAGAAACAATACATGTCAAAAATTATCTTCCACACACAACGAACACGTTCCACATACACAAGTTCTCAGCTGTTTTTCGCGCTGCCACATTTGTCGTTAGTTGATAAACTGACATGAAAAACAATACAAAATTTATTGGATGCTTATAATACTAACTACAAGCAATAATATAATATTTCGTATTCAGAGTTAAGTTCATAACTATGCTGTAATTAATTTAAATTATAATATATTATTTTAAGTTGCATTGTATATTCTAGAGCAGGTCTATCGAAAGTACGACCCACGGGTCTTATGCGGCCCACGGTTAATATTTGAGGGGTCCGCGACGCATTTCTAATCTTCCACAATTGGGCAAATTTTTCTTTGTTGTATTTTGGTAACATTACATTATTTTATTATTATGGCATCCAAAATAAATGAATTAAATAATTTATTACACTTCACGTTAATTTACTTAATTAACAAGGACTTTAGTATATATTTCTTAGTATAACTGGTTCAAAAAAACTCGCACCCAGTGCCATAAAACATCATATAAAAAATAAAATAATTTTCGTATGGCAACAACTAAGTTTAATAATGTGTATATTGATATAATTGTAAAGGATATATTATAAATTAAAATTCATTATGTATGAACGTATGTATTCATTTCTGCAGCCCTTCATCCTAATCAGTGTTGTCGGGTAACGAAGATTATAGAAACTATTATAGAAATTATAGAAAGTTTGTCATATGTACTGTTTTTATATAGTTATTTTGATGTATTCTTACGCTTTGTTTAATTAAATTAAAATTATTATAATTAGACGAATAAGACATTTCTTTCAGAGCACTGAATCTTAATGTAAATTTCGGTAATTCTACAATTTTCGAAAATTCTACAGCACCATAAAGTAAAGAAAAGTAACTATAAAGTATCTTAGGTTTTTAAAACCGATATTTCTGTGATTGTTCGCACATAGCAAACAATAAGACCAACGAGACTATTAGAAATTAACGACTTATTACTAGTTATGTATTTACTGTACCAGTTATATGTTCAAAACTAGCAAGTAATAGGAACAATGGGACTATCACAAATGAACGACTTAGAGCCTGAACTGAGAACTAATGTACTCATGTACGTTGTATCGTTTTGTGATGAAAAAGAATTGGTGGTTTTTAATCTTAATCATTAAATGAAAGCAATTTATCCGATAGGTGTTAAAGTTTGTACCTTTTGACAAAATCTTATATATTTCAAACCACGTGAAATTTTAATAATGAGGGATTTTAACGGAACCTTTATGAATTAAATTTGCTGAGGTATTAATGTTCACTTAATTAGAAAGTGTGAGATGGTAAATCATGATAAATTGAGACCTTTCTGACAGAGGTTCAAACTGAACAACATGGATTTGGATTTACTTAGGATTCAATGTTCGCTACATTGTGAATAACTCAATATAAAAGAGAAGATTATGATAAGTTATCAACTTATCTGCAGGTTTTAGACAATGTGAATTAGCAAGGGAAGATTGTGTACTGGGTAATAGAACATTGATACATCTCATTAACTGAAACTGGCAGAGGAAATCTAATGGAGTAAAGAAAGCTAGACCAGACAATATTACTGACAAAGATTCGAAGGAAAGTATCAAAGGGAAACTAGAGGTAGAAGAACTTTATTATGATGGCAACAACTACATAATAGATGATAGATGTCACTAATTGAACATCGTATGTAAGTTTTTACTTGGAAGTAACACACTCTATAGTTGCCATGATTTATTTTGAATATTTTCGCAGTTTATTTCTGAAACTGCGAAGAATACGATATATTTGTGTGTTTGATCACAGCTAAAGAGTTGTGTTCTATTAACTAGAGAAAGTTATGTATAAATAAATATAACAAACTATGGTACATACGAAAGATTTAATGAATAACTGAATAGAGTTGACCTGTACTAGAAAACTACATGAATATACATTCCTCTATTTTACTATTTCCAACAAACTAAAATATTTTTCTAATAGTGATCCAATACTTCAATTTGATTACGAATAAAAAACATATACAATCTCACTCCTTCTTCTGCAAAACTACATTCTTTTGCATATGCCATAAAATGTTGAGGTCAAATCGTTTCATATGAATTTATTGATCATTATCGATGATTTTGTTTCGTTGTTGTTTTTACGAGTAGTACCCCATGACTTGAGTTGAGATACATTTCAACATAATTTTAAAGCACGTACACCATTTGATTTGAGAGTGAAAGCAGTCAATGCAAACTCTTTGAAGATGTGATGAGATGTGCAGAAACCACAGAAATTCAACCTTAGCATATTGTCAAGGTCTGCGTATTGAATACGCAGGACAAAAGGTGTATCACGTATCTGCAATTTCCATTGTGACTTAATAAAGCTCAATTATTGGTGTTTTTGTGTTTTTTAACCTTAAATCTGCTTATAATGATTATACTGGAGTAGTACGTAAGAGACTAGTTGCTAAAATTTACCAAAAATAGATTTCTTATCTCGTAGAAAGTGTATATGTTTATGTTTTCTGGTAACGGCTTTTTACGGTTAGTTTGTTTCGAGATATTCTAGAAATAGTTTATTGAATTAAGTCTGGTTTGAGAATTTTGGTTTTCAATATGTTTTTCATCCATTTTTTCGGATAATGACTATTGCCTGCATGCATATGAGCCAAGCTGACTGCGGTTTCATGCATTATTGATATTAAAAGGCAATTTCTCAGCCATGACCACAAATTTTATTTCAAGGACAATGAAAACACATGCAAACAGACACTTTGCGGCTATCAAACAATTATCTGGTCAATTGCTTCTTATATAAGACTTTCCATAGATGATTCAATACATTGTGGCACTTTTACATTTTATATATTCTTTGTTTTATTAAACACTTTGTGGTTTTTTCAGTCTAGTAGGAAATTAATTCCAAAATTTTCATATTAAAAATGATAAATGACAAGTTTTTTGCTTAAGTCTTTTGTGTTTAAAATTGTTAGCGAGAATTAGGCATAACTTACAATATTTATATGTAGAATAATGTGGTCGAATATAAATAGCACAAAGTCAAAGCATCCTTTAAGCCCATTAAAATATATGACATATATGAGATCATTGCTTGTTTAATTGGTTACTAGCTATTTGGTAGACACGCATTTAGACTGGGAATTCTCTTATGAAATTCTATGTAACTGTGGAGATGACAAAGAAGAAGACACAGTTTGACACCTATGCTGCAGCTGTCTAGTCGTAGATAGTAGCAGAGTTAACTTTTTAGAAAATTGTGTTGGTAAATGTCTTATAGAAGACACCTAAAGCGCTTAAACTAAAAACATACTGGGCTTTGTTAATGCCTCGAAATGGTTCTGGAAATAATAAATCGGTGGGGTCTCGTTAGTAGTATTATCACAACGGGTTGCAGTGAGTCTCGAAATGGTTCCATAAATAGGCCCGTTTGTAGAGGTATCATAACGAATCTCTGTGAGTTGTTTATTTAGACTGACGTCCACAATAACTTAACCTAACCTACATAAACTCACAATACGTCTTCACACTTATATTGTCTTCTAATTTCATACAAAATAGAATATTTAATATCACTACAAACGTTAAATAATTAAAAATTGGTCAAGAGGTATTAGGACAATTTTAGATAATATTACATTTTTATGATTTATGGTTCCACTTTAAGGTTCCATTCAACTTAGAGTCAATAAATGTTCTTAAACACTTATAGTTAAATATCAGAGTTTAATTTAGTTTCTATATTTGAGAAATCCAAAACCGAGAACCTTCATAGTCTTCAATTTCAAATGTTCTGCTGAATAAAGTTATTGCACATGAGTTAACGTGTAGAGTACTTTGTAATATTAATATCATTATCTATTGTCTGTTAGAACTGAGGAGAAGGGGGAGCAAACAGGCAAAGTTTTTATATCTAACCTAGTAAATGATAGCATGAACTTTGTCATTGTTGACTCTAGATTGTATATTATGTATATTACTGCTGTGAGGGAAAGCGAGTAAACAGGCAGAGAATGTGATTGCATTTAAATTGGTGAATGCTAGCATGAATCTTATTCTTTTCAGATTGAGACCAGTTTCTATATAGCCGTTTCTGGCTATCTATAATCGTCTGTGTGCATTGAACTAATGTGTGCAACGAAACCTCTTTCAGGGACTTGTGAGATTATGTGTCGAACTTAAACTCATAAGCCCATCACTAGATAAATCACTCCTTGAATAAAAATGGAAACAATCCTAAAATGAAATGAACAACGGTAAGTACTTATTATAAAGTTTTTGATGGATATTTTTCTATAATTTCAATATTTATGTGACTTATTGAGCTCGTAGATGTACTCCACAAGTTAATAAAATATGCAGTATAACTTTCTAAATAACTATTTTTCTTTAGCTGAGAACTATTGAGATTGGAAGTAAAATTTTTTATTTTAATATTTACTAAAGTTGTAAAAGCTTTGCTTCAATATATTTTCGTCAGTTGTACCTTCTATCCAGATAAATGCCAAGCACATATATTAAACTCTCCTCTTATTTTTTCATAATTATTTTGAAATATCAACGTGTATTTTCAAGACAGAACTTGTAAGTATAAGTTATATACTGGTCCCGGATAACAGAGAGACCCTTAACAAACTAAAAACCCACGTTTTTTTTATTACAGCTTTAAACAGCTGCTTGCGTTAAAGCTCTGTGCACAATTTATGAACATGGACACACTCAGTTGATCATATTAAAAACCTGATAGCTGATTTTTCTCTTAGGGGGTCTTTCGCGAAAGGCCTGCAATGAGGAACTTTAGAGAAGGTATTGATCTATACCTGATTATTATACTAAGAAAAACGCTATGACAAAATCATAAATTTTTGTTTAAAGAATAATAAATGAATAATAAAAAATGATTTTCTTCATAAATACTTGGTCTAATTATAAATTAAATTGCTGATCGGGAGTTCATCATTAATATAAAAATATGTAAAGTATTATACGTAACCCTACTGTTACCTTGAAATTACTGTTTTTTGATATGCAAATCTGGAGCATTATCGCACGTCATTTTTACCCACTTAAACTCGACTTAATTCCCTTGAATTAACATTAAAAGCAATTTATTACTTAGATCTTATAATAAGTATAAGTCAGTTTTAGGGAATATATTTATCATATTTTATTTCTGCATAATTCTTTGACTACTCATGACTAAACAAGTGACCCAACCCCTTACAATTTATATAAAATTTAAAAACATTATTCATTACGATGGCATATAATTAAAAAAGTTTAGCATTTTTAATTATATTAAATTACAGCCACAACTGAACATAAAAAAATTATAATTTGTTGCTCCAATTTAAGAAATTAACAAACCATCAATTGTTGCCAGCAGCTTTGGGCCGCTTTGCATGTCTTCGGTTACTTTGTATACCCAAACAGTCCATGTAATCCTAACATATTCTGGTATTATTTCGTTTTTTTCGCGTCTCCCAAACCGATAATTAAATAATATTTGTTAATAAATTTATGCATGTTATTTAATTATTTTCAGTTTTTCTTCATTTTCTTTTCATTTTTTTTTTTGTTTTATTATTTTCTTGCATTCATTTTTATATAATTTTTCCCCAACTGCAGCCAATTAAAATCTTTGCTGGAAAAATAAAAGTGAAAAGCCAGTAATATTTTACTACGCATTTTTCTCGTTTTCGAGTGGTTTCAGTTGGGAATGCTTGGATCACTGGTAGAAGGGCAGGTGATTTCCATCGAATATTTTCCGCTAATTGATGAAAATATCGTAATTTATATGCGCATTTTTATGTGGAAAACATTTTATTGCTCTTAATTATTATGTTGGTTGAATTATACACACAAAACATTTCGAATACGAATTATACTACTTGTTGAGGTTAATTTACTCTTAATTAACATTGTTGTTATTATCACATTGGCCATTCATTTCTACTTTCATAATTAATACATATTTTTTAATACGGTTAATATCTTATAAGCATGGGAGTGGCGCACTCTACTATACATTGTCTAGTTACTTTAAGCCGCAACACATGTTCTGACTCTTATGGCATACCACATAACTTAACAAGTCCACCTTCGGCAGAGATGTTAGAATATACCCCAGTTAAGACAAGCGCATAGTAAAAAGCGACCATTGGGTGACCACTCTGTACTGCTTTAGGATACAACTGATAGAAAGGGTTTTCATTCATTTATGCCTGCAATTTTGTTTGGCATAGATACTAGATTATCTTCACAAGGAATTGCCGTGATGATCTGTATTGGACAGCTAAAGATATACTGGAAAATCATAAGTATTTATGCTTTCATTCAATGTAGTGTTCATTTTTCAACAGGGTGCTTTGACCCAAAGAATAGTTGAAGTTTCGATAGGCTTTGCCCCTCAACTAGAACTAATACCAATAAATATTAAAAATAGTGCCCGCCCCTCCATATAGTTTTATTTGTTTCTCAGTCAAAAATATCTACATCCTGACATACGATTTAAGTTATTTTCATGAACAATATATGAGATGTTGGCAGTTCCTCTTTGACATCTTATATTCCGATAAATATTGGGATTACTTTGACACTGGTTTGATATCGTAAGGGAATATCGTGGTACCTATGGTTAATGTCTTAAATTTTGCAGAAAGATTGTTGGCATTTATACCTTTTCTCAAAGTTGAGTTGCATTTATTCAATCGCATGTTGTGACTCAAAGAACAGCAAGTGGTTAAATGAACTCCGCTCATCAACAAGAAGGATGCTATATTCAAATATACAACTTCAACTGGTACCAGCGTAATGCTTCCTAATGGAATGTTAATGGGCATATTATCGTGAAATATATGTTAAGAACACCGTGATGTTTCTCACGTTAAGAACTACCTAAAATAACTTGGACCCATAAGAAGAAAATTGGAGACTCAATAAGTTTGCAGCTTTGACACATGATAGCACCACCATGATTTTTATATATTTATAGAGAAGCATCCTTAATATTCTGATAATTAGATTAGTGATTAAAATGATTTTGGTAACTGCAATTTCGAAATTTTCAAAGCAATGAATAAAAAGAAATAAAGTGTCTTCATTAAATATTATTTTTTGATGAGGAAAACTATAATTGAAATCAAAAAGAGATTGCCAAAACTGAGACCTATTTTTAGAGCGAAACAAAGTGTCTTAAAAAATAAATAGTAAATAAATTCTAGGAAGTATAAATTAAGTCAGACAGCTTTCGTTTATATACAAATTGATAAAAAACAATTTAAATATATTATATATATACACCCATTACTTTCAGGCAGAAATATATCTCAATTAAATGACATTAAATAATATTTATCCGTTTTCACCTAAAAATATAACGCAGAAATACTATATATTTCTATAGTATTAGTAAAAATTAAATGAAAAATATATCATAAACATATACAGCAGCTGTAAAATACAATTAAACTTATAAAGCACATAACGAATGTATATTGTTTTTTATAAAAAAACCATTAACAATTATAATATGAAATAAAATAAACGGTCTTAATTCGAATTGAATGCAACGCGTTTAGTTGCGTGCACCAGAAATCCGTTGCACACATAATGGAATATCCTTGAAGCCAGCGCATCTGAATCAAATGAAGCAAAATAAAACCGAGTATAATAAATGCAATATTAAATGATATAAAAGCGTATCCCTAAAGGAGGCGGTAACCACCTCCTATTTAGCTGTCATAGTATACATCCTGCCTGCTGAAGTTGGGGTGCAACTGAAGTAAAAACGGAACAAGGAAACTTAAATAAAAAATATTTTCTACTATAAAAAACTACCCCTCGCATTTATGATAGAATATCATATTAAACAGCCATATTTTCGTACATATATTATATACATATACATAAAAAAATATCTACTTATATTATATATAGATAGATATGAAAAATACATATCTGTACGTATAGGCAATAGTTGGGTATAAAGGTGTGTTTGTTGGCATGTCTAAAGTTAAAGGATAATCGTTTAAACAGGAAACGCCAATTTCATTATCTTCTATTTAAATGTGTTTTTACTCATTTAATTTTATTGCTTCATATTACAAATGCAGTGAAAGATGTTTCACGGTGTCATTTTTCCATCATGTGGTATTACTTCTGTATAGAGATTTTTTTAATGAAAATACTTGTATTTTTAAAGATAGGAGAGTTATATTATGTCCGCTATCAGAGAAGTAATAGATAACAGTTCTTATTGTTAATTAAAAATATTGTCGTGAAATCTCCCAACAGCCAAATTCACTTTTAATTACCAAATCCTTTTAAGGCTTTGTGAACAAAGTCCGGAACTAAATGTGAAGAAAAGCTCTTAATCTGTTCTGGTGACAGAAATTTTATATGAAATAAGTTTCTTCTGTGCATTGTTAAAGCTGGACAGTCACAAAGAATATGTCTAGCAGTTTCCTCTTCGAGGCATAATCTGTATTCCGAATTAGCAGATAATCGTAGTTTATGAAGGTAATATTTTAAACCGTAATGAAACCCGTTATTAATCTTAAATTACCTTTTGAGAATTTAAGAATGTTTTTGTAAGAGTACGATTTAAGCAGTGCTATGGTAACTTAATCACTTGAATTTCTTCCAGATTTTCGTAATATTAACATATTTTCTTCGGAAATGATTTTAGTAATAAGATACATAAAATAGATTTGACTTTACTTTAATTAGCAGTAATTATTTCTTTCCGTCATCCCGCTCTATAAATAAATTATATTTAATTTATATATTTTAATATATAAATATATATATTTATATATTCAATGACCTCACGCTAATTCTCACAATCAAAATTCGCATTATATCAGTCCAACCATCGCTCCTCATTACCGTTTTCTTGTTTTGGTTAACATTAATATAGGTTTCTAACTCTAAGCCCTATTAACTTCCAGTTGGTATCAAACCAATTACTTTAAATCTGAAATATTTTTCACTCTAATTTTTATGTCCTGAAGGCTGGACCATTGTTTCTTAAATTTAGGTTTTAGTGGCTTAAAATCGTACAAGTTGACGATAGATGGTTTTCCCTATAGATATATTAAGTGCTACATATTAGAAAGAATATTGGAAATATATTTTTTTTTTTGTTTGAAAAGCACATACTGTAGTGTCTAATTATAGTTTATAATTTAGATAGTTCTTCTGGTAGTGATTCTGGCAATTCTTCAGCCTACTTGCATCTTTTCTTTAAAATATTTTATCTTATTCTTTCACTTTAGGCTCTCTTATTGAAAGACTATATTATGATATTATATTCAATGGTTTTTAATAAAAAATTTTAATAAATTGTTTTTAATATCAATTAATTAAATCAATTTTATATAATACATTAAGTCATTGTTTCTTTATAATCAAAACTATTTTTAGTCTTATATCTTTCTATTAAAAATTGAAAAAATTTATATGTATATATTATATATATTAAAATTTTTTCTATATATCTATATATAGTTAATAATTGAAAATAATTTTAAAATATTTATTGAAATAAAAAACTAAATTCTGTTACAAAAATATTATTTTTTCCTCGTTAATTTAATATAAAATCAATATAGAAATCAGTGTATAACCTCTATATTATTCCAGTTACAAAAATATTTTCCTTTTTTATATAATATGAACCAAATAGATGTAAAAATCGGTACATAACCTCTGTATTATTCCAGTTGCGAAAATATGGAAGAATAAATAAAATGGTTAACAAAGACCATGTTGGACGCCATTAAATTTGCAGTGTTTTTTATTATTAAAAGAATTTGCGCACCTTTAACATCCTCGCCAGTAAATTTTTGCGCCATGACACTTGGGTGCAGAAGCACCCCTCCGTTAGGACGACTACTTGTGTCGGTACTTGTTAATGCGTTGAACAAAAAAAAAAAACATAAGTAATCCTTAATAAAGAAAAATTGCATAAAAAATTACAGCTTTTGTGTTGGTATTTAATTTAGTTGATGTTGTGGCGCGCCGTAGTGCCGTTTTTAAAGGATCAGCTTTGTGTAATTGTGATAAGTGTCCCACAGTGATAATCACTTAATTTATATACCCGCAGCTCGTGCTATTTATGCTTATTTAAAAGGTTATAATTTTATATCCTTTCTGACAAAATGTCATATGTCTGCGTAAAGGACTAGTAAAATTATTTTTTCCTCTTTTGCACGTTAATGCGTTATATTTGCCAGTAATGATATGCAATTTTAGAAATTATTGCAGCAAATTAAAATGTATTTTAAAATTACTTAAATAATTATAATTTGATCGAATTTTTTTATTAAAAATCATGATTCATTTAATTAAGTTAATTACTGCAATTTATCTGTCCGTGTGAACTGGTATATGAGTTTGAATGCATTTGAATGCACTTAATGCACTAACTTTAAGCATTTTTTGCATTTTTTCTATTTTATACCAGTCATTGCAGTCATTGCAGTCGTGCAAATGTTTTTCTATGATGAAAAAATTATTGTTATTGGATAGTCCATGCACTGTTTCTACTGCACTTCTAATAGTCATTTTGTAATTTAGAAATTAATGACAGAGAAAAGTTCATGCCAATAATTACTTTATAATTAAGCATTTCTCGATCTATGCGTCAATTGGTCAGGTGTTTAACTCGATATATCGATGAAAATGCATTATTTGTTTAAATTAAATTAAGTGCTTAAGTATTCGGTACGCTTAAAGTCTAATACACTTTAAAATACACGTACTACCTTACTATCTCACAAATAATAATTAAATATATAAATGCATTGCAATAGAAATGCATTGAACGACCAATATACACACATCTAAATCACTGCCATGCGGTAGATTTGAAGGCTGATAGGTGCGAATGTGATATATATATTATAGTATATAATTTTAACACATATAATATATATTGATAATATTATAATTAAAAACGCTAACTAAGTAGGAAGACAGACACTTATCTATCAACATTAATATAAAGTGTATTTTTGTGCATCATATGAAACATTATTTAAAATAATAATTTAAATACGTATTGAGAATTACTTTTATTATTTATATTATTATTCAATTAAATTTATTAGTAATTCTTGTTATATATAAAATGAAATAAAAGTCATAAAATTAGGTTACACATAAACTTAAAGATAGTTTTACAAAGCACACCTGAGTTAAGAAATCCTTAAATGTTCAATATTGGGCTTTAAAAATTTAAATAAATGCTCCGTTAATATCAAATCAACACTCAAGTAAGATATGTAGTATTAAACTATCCCTTAGTTTATAAAACTTTCAAAGAAAGAATCATTTATTATATATACTATTATATATATTCAATAGTATGTATATATATCTATAAAAGCATATGGATATAGTAATCAAAAATAGTCTTAAGCAATAAGAAGAATCTAGATATAAAATAAGACTATTGTACTCAAGATTCCAAGAACTGAAAATGAGAAAGTTACAATCAATCAAAAATTACAAGATGTCTGCATCTATAAGAAGTAAGTGCAACAGCATGAAGAACTATAGATCAGTACATCAGTACTGACTATGTCAATGATTAAAAATTAAGTTTCTTAGTTTACAATTTTAAGTAAATTACTAGAAAGAACACTTGTGTAAGTAACGTTCAAAGTTTGACATGAATTCAACTAATGTTTACATATATGATTTATATTATATATAATGTTATAATGAAATACAACATCATTTAAAAATTCAAAACAGGACATCTTAAAATACTAAGATATAGAAGAGAATACATTGTCAAAATCATTTTCAACTTTACCATATCTATCATAGTTAGTATTATGAAATATATATAATAAATTAATTCAGGCAATTGTTATACTATTAAAATAGACTTTAGAAATAATATGGACCACCCGTAATATTTCAAAGCGTTTTCTCTCTGGTAATTGGTGTATTGGACCCCACCTTTTTAACAGTTTGTGAGACTGTTTATCATGGAAAAAGAAAGATCTATTAAGTTATCTTAATACGACGAAATGGATATCATTCTTCTCTTTTATATCTTGAGTTTCTTGCGAGAAATATGATATCAAAACGGCATAAAATCTCTAATTAAAGTCAGCGAGAAATTATCTGTTGGCCTCCCTTTACAACCAACCTATATATATCTACTTGAAAGACTCGTATTATTCCAACGTTGTTCATATGTCTATCTGTTTATGGCCAATCGGCTTGGAAATTAAACTTATGAAATATATGCAAAAAATTTTAAAGTATTAAGCTAGATCATGATTTTGATATAAAGTATAGTACTGCATACATTTAAACAGCTACCATTTTTAACCATTCATTAAACCATACTTTACTGCCAGAGAAAATATGTAATCAATCGTTAATTAAAAATTCTAAGTAAATTTATAAAATTAAATGTTTAATAGTTTTTGAGGTATCGGGCTTTACACCTGCTAATTTTAAAATAGACACCACCAATAATAAAAAGGGCATCTATTTATTATGTTTTTACCAGTTTTTAACGGAACAGAAGTAAAAATTTTACATTTCATTTGGCGTCTCAAAAAATAAGCTATATCGGCATATAGCACACTGGTAAAAGTTGCTTAAAATAGTTGACTCTGATTTAATCCAAATCGGAGTTTCTTGGAAAATTATTTTGCGCACTTGGATACTTAAAAACTTATTAAACACTACGTTATCGCTAGAGGAAATATTCAATCAATGGTTTATAAAAATAAAATATAGAATTGTAAAATAAAAACAATAAAACAAATTTTTTTACAATACTCAGATTGTTAACATTTATTATTTAAAAAATTAATATTAGAATTTATATCAGAAAACAACTCATAACAACTATATTATCGTTCGTGCTATTTGATTTCATGGAATTATCAATGAAATGACTAACTGAATTATAATAACCTGAGCTACTTCTGTGGATTAACACATTTCCTTATTATTGCTTGAATCTATAATAAGTACAATTATAGATTTAAATTCTAGTTAAGTACATTATTATCAGTTATATCCTTGTAAATCATTTTTAAGGTTTTAAGAGTTTAAAAGTTTAAAGAGTGGATTATAAATACTCTATTTAATAGAAAACGGAAATTTGCAAAGTAAAGCTTAAATATAGGAAACTAGATTTAAACATAACTTATATTCGCAGAAAATACTTGGTATATCATTAGTAATAGATCATTTTTATTTCCATCATTAAAATTACAGAGCAATCTCAGCACATTTCTCTTGTATTATTACAGCTCTTTTAAGTATTTACCCAAGTTCAATTCTTTTAGCCTATTTTAATGGCAGATAAAGATGATTATCGCTAACATTTAGATCTTAAAGTTATCAATCATAAGATTAACCAAGAAGACTATGATCATTCCCGCAACTGATTTATTATCCTCAATGTGCGAGTACACTTTTATGAGTTTATTCTTTTTATGGCTGTATTAAGCCATTGATCAGCCCTCGTCTATTATAGAACTTTGTGATATTGTGGTATATCATTAAGTAAAGCACTAGTAGAACGCATTAAACTGGCTGCTTTTCCACTTAATTTAAAGCAATAATTAAATTTTAATATTGAATCTTGTTTATTCACACTTCGCGTTGGAATTGTAGCAGTGATTGCAATTGATTGCAGTGTACTAATACCACCGCCAGACGATAAGAGTAATCAGTGGAGTAGTTAAAATACCAATCCATGAAAATTTAAAATGGAATTATTGTGCAATTGAAATACTCATACGAATTGCTAAATTATAGTCTGGAATTAATAAGTAACTGCGAATTGGTAGCTGCAAAGTAGCACAAAATAATGCGAGCTGCAAGTACCAGCAATCATAGCTGGCACAAGCAATTATGGCCAAACGCATATGTGCGATGATCTTTCATTGTAGATAAAATAGGCTTAATTGCAATGCCAGTGCTTATGCAGTTGTTGCAGTTTTTGCAACAATGATAACAATAACAACAATAACGACATCAACAACAATTATTTGCAGTACAAGAAAATGCAGCAATCGTTAAAATTGTTAAAATTGCAGTTACTAATGTGGATGCATGATGCATGTTTAAGGAGTAAGTGCAGAAGTCGTTGGACCAGTTACTAAATGTACATCTCGAATAAACAAAACAAACCTGCTCAGCACTGCACCAGCACCAGCACCAGCAGCAATTTGCATGGCGATTGCCACAACCAGTTTTTGGTTTGGAGTCAAATTTGTGTTCCTCTTGGTTACTTCATTGAAAGACTGCAGCAGAACTTAAGTGGCATCAGGCGCTTTGATATGAAACGAAATTGCGCGATTATAGCGCGTCTATCAGGAAAAAAATTAATTTACTTCGGCAACGCGTTAAAAAACAACTCAAAATTTGTGGCAGCAAGAGAAGTTTTCAAAATGTTGCATGCCTGCAGCAAATAATACACGCACTTCAGTGCAAACTGCACCGCGCCCTGCTGCCGAAATATATTCTTCACTACACTACGCTACACTACACTGCAATAGTTATGCGGGTCTTATTGGCGGCCATTGCCCATTTCGCTTCATCACTTAGCTGAGCTTGTTGTTTTTGTTGTTGCTGTAATGGCGTTCTCCAAAAAAACATTTCTTATTTTTGCTGGTTGTTGGCTACGTTGATGGCGTGCCACAAGGCAATCAAGCACATTGAAGGCGTACTCAGACGGATCCCGACTTCGACTTCTTCCAATCGCGAAACGTTGTTGTACTGTAGCGTGTCTTTTTTTTCAACTTTGCTGCAGTTTTTGTTATTGTTGTTATTGTTAGTGTTTTATTGTTGTTGTTGTTTTAAGTAGTTTGCATAATTTTTCTTGCATTATTTTTCTTTTTTTTGTTTTTGCAACGTGTTTATCTTGCCTTTGGTACGAGATGCCAGATTGTTGCCATTTTATAAGCAATAATGAGAACAACAACAACAAACTTGTTCTTGTTTTTCTCTTTTTGTGTACAACAAAAACGAAATACTTTTTAAATTACCTGTGAGAGTCATTGAAGTGAATTAATTTATACCTCAAATTATTATTTTTGTTGTTGTTATTGGTACTTTTCGTTTCTCTGTGGCGTGTGGAATATTAGCTTAGAAGCTACTGGCTGCAAATATATATTTA
The DNA here is from genome assembly GCF_002237135.1 of Teleopsis dalmanni. Taxonomy (NCBI): domain Eukaryota; kingdom Metazoa; phylum Arthropoda; class Insecta; order Diptera; family Diopsidae; genus Teleopsis; species Teleopsis dalmanni. Next base: position 197,328,961 of record NC_051846.1, read on the forward strand.
TTGCATTAGTTACAGTGGAACAATTTTGAATATTATACTACAAAAATATCTATAAAATTTATTGTAAAATAATGTCAAAAATATGTAATTAGGGTTTGAATTGATCTCGATATTATATATTATCATACATGTCAAACATATTTAAGTATTTACTTTACCCAGATATATATTATATAAATTAGTAATAAATCACAAATCTGTTGCATAAAATAAAAATGCGAATAGAACAACTTTTTCAGAAAGTATTCTAAAAGTAGTACTTAATTCATTTTAATTTAAACTTTAAAAAACAAAAATCTCTCATTGTCGTAGGATATTTTTATAGCTAATTTAAAAAGTAAAGTGATTTGATAATGTGAAAATCCTTGCATCATAAAATTTTTTATCAAAACTTTATGAAATCATACATTTATGTGAATTTTTGCAAACAAATATCAACATTTTTGTAGTAAGTAAGCAATTTTAGACTAAAAGAATAGCGCACAAAGAAATATAGTAAAAGCTTACATTATGACGTCATTCAGTAAATATCAAATAAAAAATCAATACAAGACCACCCTGCAAAAAACGGTAAACAATACATATAAATTTATTAATATAAATTTAATAAACCCTTAAAATTTTTTACTGAAATGTTAAGTGTTAACACAGTCCATCAAGCAACAATAAAGATTCACTCTCCGATATTGGATAAAGATGGATCTGTGGTGCTACCGGATACAACTTCTCGTATCGTTGGTTCGAGCACCATTAAAACTCGCCGTAGAAAAAAGTGCTGAAAAAATGCACAGCTAAAGCTCTTCTTTGCGTCGGTAACATAAAACTAAGTTCTGTTAGGGGTTAAAACATATGAACGTCAACGATCGGCAGCAGCCGATCCACGCTTCCAGAAGTAAGCCCGCAGTAATACTACTTTAGCTTATTACAGATGTATATTTTAAAGAAAAACTTCTCTACTAGATTAGATAACCAGTGTCATGATAAGCTATAACACATAAATGTCTTCTGGTGAGTACTGGATAGTAATGGATTAGATAATCAACCTTATACCACTGCTCCTCTTACTCATAACTCCATGGGTATAGCCAAGAGGATATAAAGGACTGTGTTTCCAACCGAAAAGTGCGACCGAACTAACATTTCATAAGCTAGAGACAATGTGTTTTCGGGTTTTACTTCCTCTGGTTAGTTGCTGTCGCGGGATATTTTTCCATTGACCACTATCTCCTTTAAAAAAGATATATCAATAGCGAAAGTATGAGTTTTTGTATTTATTACTGCGGTTATTTCAATACAATTATAATGCTAATTATTTCAATACAATAATCTTATTTGCTCTTGAGTTTATATAAAGAGAGATTTCTTCAAATCCTTTTCCGATTCTCTGATACACTTGTTGATTACACCCGTCCACAACTCGACAGCAATTGTTAAAGTGAACACTTATCCGGTTGGCATTATTACCTTATAGATAGTGTCCTTTTAATACAGTAGTGATGGGGATCAAGGTGTATGTATGCGTCTCAAAAACTCTCTCTACACAAATGCCATCCTCAATTTTTTTATGGTGATCCCTGTTTTAAGCATATGAAGCAATGACGATCAAGTGTTCAGCGGTATAACTGTTTCACAACATCTGGTTCTTGGGGGAAGCTTTATGTAACAAACTTTATGTAACATAAGGTAGCAAACCTACTACTGAAATAGTCTAGTCTAATAAATAGTTTGGTCTAATCAGCCACTGTATTTGACTTCCAACTAAATCGAGTATTCACAATAGCAGCTTCAGATAGGAATGGAAATTTGATGACGATTCTTCGCAATGTTAAAAGGAGAAGATTCGGACAATGGAATGTACGTATGCTATTTTAAACTGGAAAATTTGCACAGCTGTTTGCTAATTGTGAAAGGCTTAAGTTATATGTAAGCTATAATAAATATTAATAAAATGTATCCACTGTAAACACTTGCAGTAGCAAAATATATTTATTAAAAGGTGTGGAAAACATAAAATACACATGCGAAACTTCAATTTAAAATAAAAATTGTGCTTTTACATAGAAGTGGAGAAGAACTAAATAGCACAGAAATACTCGAGTAGTTCGAACAAGTACAAGTATTTCCATTTTTTCCATTTTCCATTATAATTGGAACATTTCGGTAATGAATGTGCAAGTACGGCAATAAAATAATATCAGTAAAAAATGCTAGAAATAAAGAAAAATATTTCTTTTTGTTTTGGATTGCATTTGAAGTCATTGCTGTTTCGGTTGCTGTTGCTGTTGCTGTTGTTGTTGTTGTAGTTGCTCTTGTTATTGTTGTTAGTGGTAACCATTAGTGAAGTTGCTTAGCTGCTATTAATACAAATTACGAAAATATTGCATGTTAGCGAATTTATGCATGAGTTTTGACTATTAAGAAAGAGAAGGAACGAATTGGCCAAATTAATGTGCATACATTTGAGGGATTTTAGCTGTGTAATTCTCTACTAAATGCAAAAAAAAAGAATGAAACAAATACAAAAAACAAAAATGGCGGCACATTACTTTTGCGATTTCTAAGAATTTAATTATAACCATAAAAAATACAAAAATTACAACAAAAGCAAAAACAATAAGAAAACACAAATTAAAAAGGCAGCGCAACGATTTTCTTTTTGTTTCCTACAAACTCGCTTTTGCTCTCATTAAAGCGCTGCTACGCTGCTACTGGTTTTTTGACGTCAGTTCACTTGCTTGCCATTTTGTGCTGTCATTGTTGTTGTTGTGCAAAAATTGTTGGCCATTTTCTTAATGGTGGATACTTTGCATCCGTTTTAGCGTTCGCTTGTTCGCTTTGCAGTTCGTTCAGTGGCTGCGTTTGTTGCTGCAATTATGCCAGTTTTTTTGTTGTTTTTATTTGAATTATTTATTTTTTTTTTTTTCATTTTTGTTTGAGCTTAATAATTTTCTTTCTGTTTTAAATGGATTTAATGAATGCGGTCCTATTAATTTTTTTTTGCTCTCGTTTTTGTAGTTGCCTTGGCAAGCCAGCTATTGTGCATTTCTTGTAGGCTTAGTTGTTGTTGTTGTTATTTGCTTGTATAATAGGAATAATTGGCCAAGAGGCCAGAAATTTGCCCAAAGCCGTTTTGCCATCAAGTGAAAACACACTTACAAAATTATTTGATATCTACTGATTCTTGCCACCAGTGTTTGTGGATGTGGCACAAAGCATTTCAGTTTTGTTCTTAGATTGATTATTTCTTCCTTTTCGACCAGTTGCAATTGTAAGCAATGGAATTACACAAATTGTCGGAAATCGCATAAATTTGAATTTTTCTTTATTGAAGTTAATAATTGTCCCGTTTTGTTTGGTTGCAAGTTACGAGTCTTTAAATGCAATTCATGAATTATGCATAATTGCAGCAATCAAATTTGAATATTTTCGCTTAAATTGTTGGTCTGTTTTTGATTTGGTAAATAATTAAATAAAATTGTTTTCTTTTTGAAAATATACAGTCTCATATCAATGTATCTTACTTCCGGTAGAGAAATTTTATAATTTCTATTAAAAATCGATTTCTTGTATGTAAAGATAAATGGCCATAGCGATAATGGTCATTACCGGATTTCAGCTTAACGCAGCACTCCTCTTCAGGCGACTCTGCTGTTTGTGCACCTTTTCCAGTCTCGTAAATCAATTGTGGTTATCTCTCAACTTCATTACTCCACTGTTGATACAGTCTACACCAGCGCCGATTCAAACACCTTTTTCGCTGGGACATCATCATCCTTTCTCAAGATATGACCAAACTAACGAAATTGCTAAATATTAACTAACTGAATGATAATTAGCTGAAATCAATGTATCAATAAAGCTCATACAGCTCGGGATTGATTCCGATATGATAGACCTCACCAACACATAGAAGATCAAAGATGCTATGAAGAACTTAATTCTTGCGATATGAAAAATATATAGAGTCTAAAATCTGTAATGACTCTGCTACACTGAAGTGGTTTTAATGCAGCTGTGGTCGCCACAAAAATTGAGGCGTAGTTGTGATTTAACTGTTTATCATAAATGTAGAGATTTGTACGTAATATATAATGGTTGGTCACATTTGTAAACGTCAGTAGCCACAAAATTTCTAACTAATAATGATGTATAAAGAAACATTGAACATAACTCTACCTGAACTACCTGACTACACACTTAGGTACTATGACTATACAATCGATGATGATTGATCACACCCATGGTTTTCAGATATCAATCGAGGAACCAAATAGAACGCAGAAATTAGCGTCAAAAAACACATTTTTATGGGTTAAAATAAGGTCAACATTTAGCTGAAAGTGTCACTATAAGAGAACATAAATGATAACATAAAAAAGTATTATAGAAAAACAATGAACGGAACTAGATAAAGTATTATATCTTAGTGAGTTTATATAATTTCAAGCAAGTATTTATTTTTAGTAAAAAGTATTCACATATTTTTTTACTTAAATCACTGTAATTATATAAAGAATTATATCCAATTTGTGTTCATTATTTTGAAAGAAATAAAAAATTTCAGTGAATAATAAACAAATTAAAAATAATTAAAAAAAATTATTAAACTTTGTACATATTATTTATATGTCTTTTTATAAAATTAATCGTTTAATAGATAACGTCATTGTTTTTGATAATTTTTGATATGAAATAATATATTTTCTCAGCTATACATTAAGACCGAAAAGTTTTCGGAAATTCTCATTTAAAATTCGCGCGCTGTATATTTTTCGATATTTTAAGTTTATGTAGTTTGGCAGCACTGTCCTTAATTACTATGCCAAAAATGAGCGCGATCTGTCAGACAGTTCGTTTACGGCAGCTGTTGAAACCAGTTCACCTCAGTAGGGCGTTGCGAAAAAAACAATGGAAAAAAATATTGAACAAAGAGTTTGCATCAAATTTTGTGTTTCGAACGAAATTTCGTGTGCAGAATCGTTGCGAATGCTACAAAAGGCTTATGGGGAATCAGTTTTATCGAAAACTCAAGTTTATGAGTGGTACAAAGCCTTCCAGGACGGTCGTACGACCGTCGAAGACATTTCGCAACGCACTACTGAGGTGAACTGGTTTCAACAGCTGCCGTAAACGAACTGTCTGACAGATCGAGCTCATTTTTGGCATAGTAATTAAGGACAGTGCTGCCAAACTACATAAACTTAAAATATCGAAAAATATACAGCGCGCGAATTTTAAATGAGAATTTCCGAAAACTTTTCAGTCTTAATGTAGATTCTATGTATATATGCTAACGTTTAATACCATTCTCCATAGGCCAATTCACTTGCGGCTATTATTTTCTGGCATGAGTTACTTTTTTTAACTAATGAAACTATGGTTTTTAAAGCTTATCATAGGGTAGCACATTGATTAATAAGGTTCTTAAAGGTCAGTGATATTTAATATCTCATGTATTGAAATTTTAAGAAGAAGCAACAGTCAGATACTTTCTCAGTGTCTGCCCAGCTTTAGATGATAAAAAACCAGACATCTAACAAACTAATTACCAGTAATACCAAAATATTTGATAAACTACAAAATCTCAACTGAATGAATCTAATTTTACTATAGGGGATTCTTTAAAGGAATGTGGTATTAATACGACATATAAGTAATAATTATGTTAAGCAGATGGGTATCTGCTGATCAATCACTGCAATCAACCAACGTAACTGATCGCACTTAAAATTAACACAAAAGGTATTAATAAAAGTATCAATATCAAAATTTATATTCAGTGTTCATTATTGCAGTAAGATATTCTTTTTATTTAGAAATTTAAAAACAATATCCTGACAAAAAAAACATCGTTCTTTGAATAGTCGAATAAGTTCCGAAATATCTCGTTTTCACATTTCCATTAAAATATTGTTGTGATAATTTATCTTATATTCCCTGGTACATAGGGTATACTTTTAATCCAAAGAGTCGTGGGTAAGTCATTATATACACTTGCAGTTAATTTTTATTAATTAAATTCACTAAAATAGTTTTAGAAGATTTTTTATTAAATTAATTTTATATTAAGATAGTTTAAAATTAAAAGTTAAGTTAGAGTTGCAACAGAAAAAATATTAATAATAAATTTTTTGTAATAACGACTGATCCTAGCTGACCTACAAATGAACATCAGAATGACTTTCGTTAAAAATTTATATTATAAATATATTATTTATATTATATATTAGAAAAAATTCACACCTCAATATTCCCTTCTGGGTCAAACACACTCATATGATTTTCGTTGCAGTTTTCCCATTATCGGAAAAAGCTCAGCCCAAAATTTTCCTCAAGGTCAAGTTCCAATCTGGACAGTTCAATCTATACAGAATGTAACTAAAAGTCTCACTATATTTTGAACATAGGCGACTTTTTGTCACTTCATGCCCATTTTACCCATTTTGCTGAAGTGGTAACGCAGGTTTTGATGACTCGTCTGGTAACTTGCTGATAACCCTTGTTCAGTTTTACTGAGAAGTAACTTTTCATAGTACTGTATGTATAGTTATAAGATCGAACCAGCTCTCTAGCCTGGCGCGACATTACCGACGTCTTTCGGTTGATATACTCGTACCATTTTGTATAAAGTAAAAATTTATTTTAAATCGAATTGTTTATTTTAATATATTTCTATTTCTATTGGCAGACAATGCTACAGAGAGAAGGAGGAATATTGAGCAGGTGAAGCGTGAAGATAAGGCCCTCGATACACACAGTATTAAAAGTCTTTTCTATATCCAGGCTCACAGCCACGGTAGATTGGAAGTTGGAAAAATCTATACAAATATCGTTTAGGAATTTGTTAAGCCACCTGTTTGTTAGGTCATTTTTATTTATAAATAAATAAACAAAATATATTAATTTTAATAGTTTATAAATAAACTTTTTGCTTAAAACAACTACACAGCATCTTTTAGTGTTTATTTATTATTTAATTATATTATTTTAAATTAATAACAGAACTTTAATAAGTAAATTATAGATAGGAGTTTTATGGCATCTGACATGTTAATTATTAAATAACTTCAACATATCAATTTGTGTACTTAAACTAACCTCTTATTAACAGTGGACAAATCTATTAAGAATGTCACAAACAAAATCAAAACATGAAACATTTTTTAAAATTTATCTTTATGATATCATCTTTAAATGAAGACAAATTATATGTTGAATTTTGGATTTATTAAATTACACATAAAATATGGCGCGAGCCAAAAATCGCATCTGTTATAGCACATCCTGTGAAAAACGATACTCTTTGACAAACTATAATTATGTCCTCAGATTCAAAGATTCGTTATTCGTTAAAACTCAATTGCGCAATGGAAACTAAATAAAATCGCATCCATCATTTCATTTCCGTTCAAATAAAAAAATTTGTGCGCCAGGAGAACACAACAGGAGATTCAATTGCATCAATGCAAATTCATGGCGCAAATCCGAGTGAACGGGGAAAAAACCATACAAAACGAGTTGTACGAGCTTTTCAAATTAAAATTTCAAGATAAAAAATTTCATATACAAGAAAATAAAAGTGCGTTGAAAGGATTTGCCGTGTACTCAGTCGGCCATGGGTGCTAAATAGAAAGAACTTCCGGCTGTCAATGGACTGTATAATTACATTATGTCCTTTGCATTGTGTTAATATACAATACAAAAGAAATATGACGAATTGAAAATAATTATAATGAAGTATTCCATAGTTTTTTATTCCAGACTATGTTTATGTACTCAGACCATAAACTAAACTGCGTGTATGAAAAATTTCGAATTGCAAAGGATAAATATGTTCGCATATATATGTGTAATTCCATATAATCCTTATCTACTTAAATCTTTTTATTGGCAGTTTGGCTGTTATTGATTGTAAAACTATTAAGAAGTATATGTTTTTGTAAAATCTCTTTAGCACTTTTATATTTCCAATAAACACAACAAGAAGAAAGCAACACAATCAGCTTCATAAGTAACCACCCTCTCTAATATGTGTGTAACCCACATGCAACACAATATTTACACTTCCGGTTTGACATGTGACAAATTTTACCTCAGGCCAAGCATATATTGACTAAAGACTGATGTAGTGCGCTGCGGTATAGATCTGGAAGGCTACAAATGTACGTACCTTTATTGAATCTGTGCACATAACGGAACGGCTGCGATTTTGGTTATGCATTCATACCCGTACGCTCATTCTAATTGCAATTGCCTTACGTTGGGCGGTACTGTATGTACGCCCCATAAAATAAAATTACTGGAACCTTCTGCCTTCACCTTTAATAATTTTTAATAGATTTTGAAATTCGCACATATTTTCTGTGACGAACTCGTATTATATGAAATTTAAAATAAAAAATATTCACATATTTGTATTTTGAAAATTGCTAAAATCCTTGTTTTGTGTTAAAAATTTTACTCTTCTCATTTTTTTTTTGTTTGCTTTTTGCTGGCTTGTGATAGAAATGGGATGTTCACAATACAGTAACTCAGTAGCTCGCTGCGAGAACAGTAGAAGCAACAGCAACACCAGCAGCCTCATCCGAGTTATTGGGTGTGTCCTGGTAGTCAGTTTAAGCGCGCGAGCTGGCTGCCTTCTGTTGACTGCCTTTTGGCCAGCCTCCGTGTTCGGCGAAAAGTGTGTACAAATGTCGCTTTGACGCTTTACTTTCACATTTGGTGTTATTGTAGTTTTAGTTCACTGGAACGTGCTCATACTTTTAATACACTTACAATCATATATATCTACGCTTCCATACTGCTTGAATACTTTTTTCTTTTGCCAAATAAGCGATGTAATCCGTTAACGCCTGCGTATACTCCTGATCCTTATTAGAAATTAAATTATGTGGGCGCAACTACTATAAGTGCTAATAGAATTATTCACTGTAGCATTTCTCCCACTTCTATCAGCGAAATTATTAAGTTAAACAAAAATAACAATTCTATTGATTTCTTCCATCATCTTATAAGACAATTGGATTACATCTAAAATTTTTCAATTTAATAATACTAAGAAATATATTGTATATTAGTAAAATCCAAAGATTTTAATTTTTCTTTTTTCTAATTTGATAAGAAAATGTTCTTATTTAAAAAATTTAGTGATTGGGAGGAATTTTCTAATACAAAGCACAATAAAATAACTGAATGCACCCTATATTGTCTCAAAAAATATGAAAATACAGTTGAAATTATTTAGGGAAAATCACCCTGAAGAAATACTACTACAAGTACTTAGTAGGTGAGGTTAGGTTATACCGACTATCCCTAGTGGATCCACTTAGGCCTATTGGCCCATTGTGTTATCGTATATATAGGAAAAACTCAGGGTTTAAAACAACCTAGAACCTTTGGCAAAGCCTAAAATGCTATTTAGTTTCAGATCCTGTAATTAGTGAAAATCCTCAAGAAAGACGCCGTATTAAGTAAGAAATAAAACAATTTAAAAGTGTTTTTGAAAAAAAGAAACGTATGGTTGTAATTTTAAAAAGAAGAAAATTCCTGAAATTTCAAAATTTTAGTATTTGAGCACTATTATTTCCAAACATGACATTTACAGCTTTCCGCAAGCATCAGAAACACAATCCATATTTTTATTAAATAATATTTAAGATAAATTCTGTGCACAGACACTTACTATGCCTTAGGGTACAATAAGTCGGCTTCTCTTAACCGACTCTTTTAGTTATAAGTGTCCTCATTAAAAGAGACTTCTGAAGCTAATAACACCTCTAAATTAAACCGATATATTTTACATCTGAAAAAATAAATTGTCAATTGGATGTCGTCGTATGTAATGAAAACCGAATATAAAATACGATCGGCATCACAGTCAGGCAAATAATTCGATTGTGTTTTTGAGATAATTTTACTATTTTATTTTATAGACTCTATCTTATTAAACATTCATGTTACACTCTTTCGATTCAGTTCATCAAGTCCCCTCCTTTCGCTATGTACCTTCATAAGGTATGGAAAATTGATGCATCCACTGAAATGTTTAAATTAACTTAATAACATATAGGCATTTGAAGTATTTTCCAACAACGAGATATTTTCGTATGACTTTGGCTATTCTGGCAATCAAAACACCTAGGGCTTACATATCATTTTCTTTCATAAAGATGAATGGAAACTCCATCCTGAAATGTAATTGACAGAGTGCATTTAGAATTATATCGAATCGATGAGTTTTATCAGCAGTTAATACTAAGAATATGTTCGATTTTTTATCAAAAAAATCTAGAATATTACTTTAAAACTTTTGCAAATTATAACTTGTAAATATTTGTATTTCTGGCAATAGATCTGCGATTTACCGACGCAAGTAATTATCACTCGATAATTTCACTGCAGATACTTATTTTTAAAATATAACACTCGCTTTAATTATATAGCATGTATAGTATAATAATATTAATAAGTTTTCAAGATTTTATTTTGTTTATCTTAACTGACATTTGAGGTCACATGCTTCTGTGAAAAATAAAAAAAATCTACACAAATAATGTTTTTAAATGTTTTAATTATTTAATTTCATCTTAAAATAGATAATGACACAGGCATTTTTAAAGTTGTTACTACTGTAAGTTTAAGATTAAAAGTAGCCTTCATTACGAAAAAAAATTTCACAATTATTCTGGAAACTTTGAAAACACAAGCCATATTTTTATTAAGTGAAAGATAAAAATTGAAAACACTAATCGAAGAGACTTAATATATATGTTGAATTCTACACATATAGACCAATACCATTGACTTAAACTTTTTAACCTTAATCTTGAAAAAAAATTAGAAAATCTTATAAAAAGACTACCGTATGCTACATGTCTTAATAGATCCGACCAAAGCATTATATTGCCTATGATTATAGAATCATAGAGTTGAAATAGGTAGAAAAAAATTTTGTAAAAATGTCATATTTTCTGAATAAATCATTAAACCAAGGACATCTGTAAATTAAAAACAATATATCTTAGATAAAGATGTTCGCTTTTAAGAATAAAGCTATCGCTTCTAAAGACCTCAAGATTAGTTGTATTTAATTAATTTAGTTAATCAAAACAAAGTGTAAATTTTGTAAACATAAATATAGGTTAGGTTAGGTTTAGAAGGCGCGTGCTGACAGTTGTCAGCACTTCTGGAGGCATATATTGCCCATTGTGATGCGCTCAAAAATTTTACCGGGATGAAGTTCCAGATGAAGTTGAGGAGATCCAAAAGTTTGCTTTCGTTATCTCTACCAAGCCAGTGAAATAGCGATCCCCAAGACATTGAATTCGTTTTGTCTGCAGTTCTGGACAGAGACACAGAAAGTGGTTGACAGATTCTACCTCCTCTTCATCTTGGCAACTCCTGCAAAATCCGCTGGTTGGAAATCGCCACCGTTGGAGCATACGCGCAATGGCCGCTAGGACTCCAGTAAGTACACGAACCGCAGATTTGCTGAAGCCTAAAAGGTTGAAGCATATCTAAATATAAACAAATAACAATTTTTATTTTTTTTAGTATTGTTCTTTATTTTTATTTATTTATTATTTATTTTTCATATAATTAATTTTTACTATTAATTTTATTAATTTTATATATATTTTTAAGATTATTGTAAATTTTAATGTATCTTGTTTTAGCGACAATTATTTTTTGTGTTAACTAATAAAAATATTTATTTTGTGAAAAGACAATATTAATTATTATTTTGTATTATATAGTATTATGAAATATTATAAATAACACTTAATCTTTATAAAAATAATGTTTTCAAATTGTTTCTATTCATCTCACTCCTTATTTTTAATAATACTTATTGGTTCGTGCACATAATACCATAAATTTTAAAGGGTTGGATTTAAATTATATATATTTAAATTCTAATTAAAAAACGATAATTCCAATAAAGACATATATTTATTTTTAAATTATATTTCTTTTATTTAATTTTTTTAATATATAAAAATGCCATATAATAACGAAATGATACCAAGTAAAAAGGTTGAATATAATGAAATAAATTATTTTTCAAATAAATACTGGTATTTACTACTTATTTAGAGAAAAAATAGGCTTATATCGTATTATAATTATGTGGTTACTATAATAGTATATTATAGTACTCATATGATATCACTCACTAACTGTGAATATACAGATACTTTAACATGCATTTATATTACTTATTATGAATAACGAATACCGATACACAAACCAGCGAAAGATACAAAATAAAAAAATAAATATTGTATAAAAAAAAGATAGAAGGGCTTGTTTATGTATTATTATTGCCATTGTTAACAATTCATGAGCAACAATGACAGTATTTTTGTATATTTTCAATTTATTTCTGTTCATTTTTATATAATTTCCACAATGACACGCCCCATGGTACCGTGGCTTCCCTTTTGCGTATATGGATCTGACGTGTTATTGCGTTTATTGGTTTTTATAAACGTGCGTGTATCTACGAATGAGTTTATCTATGTGAATGCATTTCGGCCATGGTTCATAGACTCACCTAATGTAATGCATGCAAAATGTCATTTGTTTGCCGCTTTTGTTTGCCTTTCTAGTCAACCTCTTTTATTAATTTCTTTTTTTCAACAATTTTTATTTATAATTAATTTCTGTTTTATTTTATTATTTTGTCACGGCATTTTTACGTTCATTTTGCGGTTTTAAGTTTCTTGCTTGAAAATGTGAACCTCAATGGCAAGAAGTCGCAAATGTACTCGCAAGGTCCCATAACAGTTAAAAAAGCATAACGGTTATCTTAGGTTAATTAAAGGCCTAGAGAAGAGCAAACTATATTTTCTTCATGAACATATTTATATGTATTGACGTTTATGTAGAAGTCTATGTATGAAAAATAAGATAGTATCAGTACCACTGCAACAAGGCCCGTAGCCAGATATTTATAGATAAAAAATAAAATTTTCAGATAACATGTTGGATCGATTTTATTTCTGTTTCCGGTTCAAACAAGATAAAATGCATTAATAAAGATATATCTATGTATACATATAGTGATAAGATTAATTTCTGGGAAGGGGTGGGATCGCACATGAAGCTATATAACTAACTGTAACTTATGTTCTAATTATCAGTGTGTCATAGAATTTTGAAGGATGCTACTCTCTATAACTCATATGGGTTCGCCAATAGGAAGGAGATACCATATATGTATCAAACCACAGAATTATTGAATAATAGAATTACTTCTATTATTCCTGTAATATTATTCCATTTATTTTATTTCAATACATATATTAGTATTGTTAAACATTCTTAATTTATAATACAAGTATGATAACTAATATTTTTATAGTATATCTAACATACAATCATCATTGCGCTAAAATCATATTACTATTTGTACAAATTTTAACCAGATTTTTAATGAATGTTTAGTAAACATATAATAATATTAAATTTACCATATTTCAATAACAATTGAATAGTATAAACAAAAGCCATATAAGTTAGTCAAGTCAAGATCAACGACTGAATAACTAATTCTGAAAAAAATACTACAAAAAGTCAAGATCTAATGACATTGAAAATAATATTATATGAATAATATTTATTTTAAATAATGATTTTATATTATAGAAGGGTTCGAACAGTAATGCAGAAACAACAGCATAAATTTAATTAATTTATTGAAATTTGACTGACCATACAACGCTGTTTCGAGTATTCCCAAGTTCTCATCATCAGTGATCTGAGGATATATTCGAATATTTACTTAATAAGTTTGTAATCCGTATATAATTTGCTATATAGTTTTATATTATTTTTATCCCTTTTTATGGAAATTAAAGGTTCAATTTTATGTTAGTGATCGTTATTTATTAAACCATTTACTGGTATTTTTTATATATAATTCTGCAACATATATCTGTAATTGCCATTCATTTCAAATATCTCAGGATTTTGTAACAATGCATTGTAGGATGTTTATTATCATTCAATTATATTAGGAAATATGTTAACATTTTCGATAATGACATGCGTGAGTTTTGCAATTGTCTATGCTGTTAACCTTCGATTTCGCAAAAAATAATTTTAATATAATGTTTTGAGTACACAAGCAGATGTAATGCCTTTAGAATGCCTTTAGAAATAACTACATATTTTTATAATTTGTATTCCTTATGGAAATGTAATACTCTACTACTTCATTGGTTAGTGAGATGCCCCAAATATAATTTTCAACTTCTTCTCGTGTAAATTGATGCTTTCATTTCTTCATTTTTATTTCGCAAATTCTTGGTAATATCCCACCCATCTCACTGACTAATTTGTATATTCCTTATAAGCTTCGTGATTACTCAATGACTGATCTAAGATCACGTGCGGTTAGTGATTACTCTGAGATGAGATAGTGCCAAATAGGGCAGCCTGTCGGTTTTCGCATATAACTTCAGGGCTCTGTCTCTTAAGTATTTTTTGACCGGATCTATTCTAAGGTCTCTTAGCTTCTATTAATTAGAAATTATCTTTATTATTATTATTTATTATCATAAGAACTTGTTGCCTCGATAATCTTTATAGTGACTAGCATCAAATTAACAAATAAAATTTATAAAGTGTAAGCAGTGGTTTTTATCTATTCTTTTTTATATACCATATAATGTTAGTACTTTAATAATTTATTGAAGGACGAAATCTTTCTCTAAACTTCTCATTCTAATGTCAGATTAGACATCAATAATGACGAAGCAGATTAATTTAAATATTTAAAATTAGCCATATCTATTCAGAAGCCTAATAATATTCAAATTTTCTTGCATGTGAACTATTCAAGTACTGATTTCAGTTACTTTGCAGTACTTGTTACCTTAAACCTTTATTAAAATATTCCAACGAAATTTCAATTCAGACGATTAAACAATGAATTTGTAAATTCAATTAGGATGAAGTGAAGTGTCACTAATGCCAACGGATTCATGTGCATTCGGGCGGATTAATTTGACATACAAAACAAACTGCCAATTCAAATTAAGTAAAATGCAGCAATTAAAAAGTTTGTAAAACAATTAGGAAAGGTGAACAAACACATCAGGCGCGATATTAATTTAATACAAAAGCTTTAGCAAAAATAATTCCACCAAATAAAGGATGAATATACATTGCAACCCAATCTGCAACTAACAGACGAAATGTTAAGAAGTTATTCACTGCCGCCAATATCTAAATCTATACAATAATAAAAATATTTATTTATACATAAAAATTATTGTAAAAATCTTAATATATACAAATATATGTATAGGAGTATGATTGAACAATAGCGAAATCTGCATTTAAGTTGTGCGCGTGGACATTTACGTTACCGCATGTGGAGTCATTGTTTACATTTTAGTTGATCCTTGTTTGCATTTTTTTCTTTAACTCGAAATGCAACGGCTTCTGAGCAGCAGAAGCCGCTGTTTCACTGCATTTGCAATATAATTTTGAGGTGTGAATGAAATTCCAGCATCCCCAGTATTATGCGATTGCGGTCGGCCATAAAAGTGAACTAAATTTCGGTTTTTATCTTATACCTATAACGTACGCTTTTATTTTACTTTTTATTGCATTTAAAAAAAATTGCAATAAATTTTCCTGAATGAACTCAAACGTTCATAAAGAAGTTGTAATTTCTTTTTACCACAAATAAAAGAAAATTTCCCACAAAATTTTTACAAAATCATTTTAACAATGAGCAGTGATACCATACTTCATACCTTCCTTAAAATATCACAAATTGTTCTCTATTAGGAATATTTTGTGCACATTTGCACCGCTCAATTGTCACCCCAAATAGGAACAATGAAATACAAATTTCACAAGAGATACACAAACATTCGCATTATCAATTTGTCACTTCGAAAAAATGATGACAATAACTTTAACTGCAATGGAAATTATAGTTACTTTCATATAATTAGGTAAGTGAGTAACCGAATCGATAATTCGGTAATCGAACTTTGTGTACAAATTTGTGTTTGAATATCAATGAGAGAGAATCATATCTATAAGAAGTCTTTAATAAAAATTAATATTTTGAAAATACTTTGAACTCATATATTTTTCTATTACTACTGTTATAAAACTAATAAACTAATAGAATGCACTGTATTTCATTAAGAAATACCACTTAACAATAAGTTTCCTACCAATAAAATGACTAAAGACGTTTTCACATATTATTTTGTCCCAGAAAAGCTATCCACTTTACTGAAACTTACTACGAGTATAGCATATTAAACTTTAATAATAGCTAATATTATAATAAGTTCGTGGATCTACTTCAGTGTTCTTAAAGAAGTACATTCTGTGAACGTTAGTATATGAGGATAGAAGCAACAGCTTCTATGCGCATTACGGCTTCGCCAAATTAACTAAATTATAAAAATATTTAAAATATCTAGTGTTGAAATGATTTCAAAATAACACAGACAACCTCCTACATTCTCTAAGAATTGTTTACATTTTTTAAATCTATCAAAACACAATGTGTTTTAGTATTTTTAATCCATGTATAATACAGTTTGTTGGTATTTGCTTCATAAATTAAAATATTTGCAATACTACGAAATCAAAGCGGCACCGATCTGTCGGAAAAATTAATACAATGTATGAATAAGAACTGCAATTAAAATACGAGCTTTTACAGAGCTTACTTAATAGTAGATTAAAGTTGATATATATGAATAAAAGTGGTAGTAATTTATTGAAAAACTAATTACAAAGTACAAGTTAAGAAAACGCAATTAAAATACTAGGTTCTACAGAACATACCTTATTGGTAGATTGAAATGGACATATTCTAATATGGATAAAAATGGCACTGATCTATCGAAATAATTACAATTAACAAATTCGAGCAATGCAATTACAATACAAATTTTTACAGCATTTTTTCTAAAGGTATTGGTACATATGGATGAATATTGATACCTAATTAAAAGGACACGAAACATTTAATATAAGTATCACTGTCTACCTGATAATAAAACAATGCTCAAATCTTGATATTTATTCTAAGATAATCACTATATTGACTCTATGCCGAAATTTGTGCATCAGCGAAATCATGGAACGAATTAAAATTAATCGAAAACAATCATACGAGATGAATATGGGTCACCGAGGCCTAATAGTCTGTAAAGAGATAAAGGAACTAACAACAACAACAACATTCTCTATATTCTCAAGCATTAAATGTGTCATTTGCTTTATTTAGAGTTATCACTAGTTAATATAACATTAAAAAATTTATTCCTTAAATATAATACCACCACATGGCCTCAGAATCGTTTCTCAATTGGATAGTACCTCAAGCAAGCAATCACGTAATTAATCATGTAAGTCTTAAATATTATGCTTACAAAAATTTATACAAATCTATATATTTTTATATATATCTTTATGTACATTTATATATATCTATATATATATTTATGTATATCTTTATCTATATATCTTTATATATGCTCTATGATTAAAAACACGTATTTCAGTTGTAATTACAAAATATATTTATTCAATTTTATATATTAATGTTAATGATAATTTAACTTATTGACAGAAATTTCACATATATGACTTCATATTTATTAAGATAATCCATTTAATCTAATTATGTCGATATATCTAAATGTCTAAATTTTGTTCGCGTTGTGTATAGAATACGAATCATGTTGGAAGACTATAGAAACCAGTGACAAGATACAAAAGGTTAACTTTATTGTAACAAGTAAAAAACAAAATTTAAAAATTACTTTCTCTAGTAGTTATAGATGATTATATTGCAACTATAATAAAGGAATGAATAAAGAGGTTGAGTTTAGCACAACGACAAACTAATAAAATTTGGAAACCTAAAATATATAGAAGCAACATTTTCATATATCGGCATACCCCGCCTTACTTGACAACAGGGACCGTAACAGTTATCATAAAAAAAATAAAAATCATTTTATAACTGTTATCATATGCATTTTAAAATAAAACTCAAAAAATAATAATTAAATTTGATTTTTATTATATTCATCAAAAATAATAATTATTATATGCCTTTTATTTTTTTCGCGCAGAAATAACTCTTAAAATTTGCTTCTTATTTTAAAACGCACAAATAACTGGTATACTTGCGTTATATAATATAAAAAGCAAGAGTATCGCGCAAATTCTGCGCGATATTTTTAAAATGAAAATATAAAATGCAATTTTCATACAAGGTAGTTGTTTTTGCAATTCCATAGAAAATGTTTGAAAAGGTTGGTGCAGGTGAATGCAAAATACAAAAACAAAAAACTGAACTAAATCTTTACCTGCACCAACCTTTTCAAACATTTTCTATGGAATTGCAAAAACAACTACCTTGTATGAAAATTGCATTTTATATTTTCATTTTAAAAATATCGCGCAGAATTTGCGCGATACTCTTGCTTTTTATATTATATAACGCAAGTATACCAGTTATTTGTGCGTTTTAAAATAAGAAGCAAATTTTAAGAGTTATTTCTGCGCGAAAAAAATAAAAAGCATATAATAATTATTATTTTTGATGAATATAATAAAAATCAAATTTAATTATTATTTTTTGAGTTTTATTTTAAAAAGCTCATATATAAAAAGCATGCATAATATTAAGGATAAAAGTTATTAGAATGATAACTATTTACTTAAATAAGAGTTTAGACAACTTTTTGTTGCTGCTTTTTTTCATAAAAAATTTTAAAATAACTGTTATTTTCGGTCCCTGCTTGACAATGGAATTACTTATTGGATCTCCTTAAAAAAGTTTAGAACTATATATTTTCGATCCGATGCCAATTAATACAAATTTTTTTAGAATACCTTAATTTTATGCAATAGCTACAAAAAATATATTTAACTGAGTATGAACTTGCAGTATTAATTAGCAACATTTTTACAAGAGACAGACAGTGAATAAATGTTATGTATATTGTGATTAGATACTTCATTTTTCGTAGAAATAGAAAAAACTCAAAACCAACTGGCTGTGTTGATAAAAAAAAATTTATTTTATTTTTCCTCATAAACGTAGATAATTTTCTAATATTCTAAGAAAATTGATAAAAACGAATTTAACACATCTGGCAGTAAAAAGTGAGTTATATTTGCTAATTAAAATGACATATGGAAAACTAAGCATAAGTTTAATAATAACACAAAAAAATATTTGAGTTAATTGTATGTCCAGAATCTACACTAATCAGTTACTCAAAAAAACTTTATCTGCTATCAAAGTCAAATCAAAAGGTTTCTATTTATAATAGAAATGAGATATATAATCAAATTATATAAAATTACTAGCACTTTAGCAGATATTTTTAAAAAAATAATATCTAAACCTTTTATAAGAGATTAAAAAAGGATAAATAATTAATTTAATTGAAAAGTTTTTAATTAAATAAATTATTTGTAATTAATTAATTATCTCTATCAATAATTAGAAATTAATAATATTTAATCGTATAATTAACTTAATAATTACTTAGTACTTTAATAATTTCTAGTCACATTGTTATAAAGTAAATATTTTTTTAATTGAATGTATAAATATCATTATAAAAAAAATACTAGCCTTCAATACTTTAACCCCTTACAGATGATATTTGCAAATTAAAAGAAATAATTCTACAAATAACTCTACAATAGTCTATACTTGCGTTATGATTACCAATTACTCAAAATCTGAACTCTGTTCGACAATATTTGTTGCAACTGTGAGCCAATTGAATGATATGTATCTCATAATTGATAATTGTGTCGCATGCTGTGTTCCTGACATGTCACTTTTTGCCCCTACCCAAAGAAAAGTCCTTTGTAAATGACCACATGGCATATATAGCTACGACACCGCATCTTTTATTTGCTTCTGTGATTTGTAACTTTTGTAAAAGTATCAATGGGTTTAACAAACATTCGAAAATAGATGCAATTTTTGATCTTTTTATTTTTTTAAATTTTTATAAAATATCTTAACAAAAATGTTTTTCATAAGATAATGGCTATGGAAGTTTTTGTCTATGTAAAAAAATTTATTTCAGTAGCAATCTATTGTAGATACTATATGCTTACTTTTTTTGTTTCGGAGAAAAATAAATAAAATATTTTAAACTAAAACTATTATATTTTAATAATACCATTACTATTTAATGAAACGTGATCTCCACTTTAATTGTCTTTCAGTCAATTTCAATGTAATTTTATGATTTTAATTCTAAATTTAACTTAAACACTGTAATGCTTGCAGTTCAAAGCACGTAGTCTTTAGTTTAAATAGAATTAATTAAAGCTTATTTTATAATTAAATCATTAAAATAATAATTTATTCCTGTGCGGCAATATAATCATTAAAATTTCATTGCAACCGCATATACGAGAGTTATCAAGTACGAATACAGCGTATCGAAGTCCTAACCTTTAATTAAACAATTGAGCTTTAAGCAACCCATATGTCACTTTCAATTCTCATCGTTAAATATGCATTGGTAGTGAGATCTGCACCGTACATAGTTGTTGTGTGGAAAAGTACATTTGTTACTTAGAGATATAATATTCTAAGAATGTGAGTACAGATATAGATGTGTGTGTATTGTATGCTAAATTCCATTTTCACATTACAAAATTATTAATAAATAATTTCTGTGTGGTTTGTAAAAAGACCGCAGGAAATGTTGGAATATCTACGCAAGTAAATCATCAGTCCAACATGCGACATTGTTCAAATGATGAAATGCACTTTGAAGCCTTTCAGTACTTTTCAATGCAGTCACATGACAATTTCAGTTGGAGAAATGACACATTTCTTCGTTAAAGACAAATTAATTATAACAATTTGTAGATAAGGTAGAATTAATGCTTGAAGTAACCCTTTGATGAAAGGTTGTTTCTTTTTAATAGAGCAATGTCGTTTATTATTCCTCAATACTGTTTCAGTGGCAGAGGAAGGTTATGTTGAATTATTTTTTTTCAATCAATTGATTTCGTTTCTTTATTTTTATACATAAAAAATTAAAATATTTAAAAAATTTTTGCTTAAGTTAAAAATAATTAAACTGGTGGATACTCACCTCAACAGAAATTTATGTTAGCGACAGATCTGTCTTTTGTGGTAAATAAATCATTTCTGAATTTGAAGTATATCTGTTGTTGAGATTAAGATCCTGGTAAATCATACCACCTTCAAGCATAGTAGTAAGTTCTGAACCAATAGCACAAATTACCCGAGATCCTATTACCTATAATTCTTTTATTATTAAATTGTGAGAATAAAGTATACTGTAGTACAGAAAAGTTTGACACCTTTTGGTAGATGCAGACAACCGCTCAATAGACTGATATACAAATTCTGTGTAGTTGAGAATTGATGCTTTCATAGTTGAGTTCGCCATTATTAGGTTCCTGGGGAATGTGTCTCTCTCTGACAATGTGTTTATTTAAAACTTCGCACACAAAGAAGGAAAGATATCTCTCTCCAATCCATGTAAACATACTGAACAGACATAAACTCTTGTTTAATGACAATAAGTTGTTGTTTTTCCATAGAAAACAAAACACATTAAACACACGCTAAACTGTATACAGCATATACCAGTAGACTGACATGGTTAAGATCCTTTGCCCTCAGCTACAATACTGTAAATAATGGAAACATTCTAGACAGCTAGTTTCAAGTAATGTAACGTAGTATTAAGTTAATTTTAAGTTAGTCATAAGTAGATATTGTAAAAGAAACAATGTAATTCCTTCTAGTTTTTTTTTTTTAATATTCTGTCCAGTTAGATAGAATTAGAATTTAAGGCAAGCATTTTTTATTGTAAATTTTCTAACTGGATGCAATTAATGTATACAATTAACAAATGAATTAAAAACGTACTAAAAATATTGATATCATAACAATATTGGAAAACATAAATACATCCAATGAAAACATACGAGTGTGACACATATAACTTATATCGATTCCAAAATTGTATATAAACTATTTTTAGAAACCAATTTAATTATCTTAACTTTTACTTAACTCGCTAAGTTCTAAGTTTATTAGAAGTTGTCAAGAAGCGACTTCCGTCGGCAGTCATAACTACACAGCGTAGATATTATTTGCAACATTATATATATCATTAATAAAACTCAATAACATTGGTTACAATAGCTTATTAAAACCTCCAATAATTTGAATGTACACTTACTTCTTCTTATTGTAAAAATTGAATATAATCGAAAACGTGTTGTAAAGTAATTGTATTCTCGAACAAATCAAAAATTTATAAATGACAAATATTTTATTTAATAATTTGATATTGTTATAATATAAAAAATAAGTCACAATCTAGTTTAAATGTGAATTTATTTAAATAAGTACCTATCTTCCAAAAAGAAACCAAAAAAAAAACAATTATGAAAGAAAACTATGTTCCAGAGTGAACACAGACTATACAACATAGACACGATTTTGTATAACTTATAAACGTTACCGATCGCAGACAGAATTCGTAAAAAATCTTACTGAAGTCAGTCTGTGTAGGCGCCGACTAAGAATAATATCACAAAAGATATATATCATGTATCAATCCACTACTCCTAATAAAACAAGTTGAAAGTAGTATACAAATTATCTTATAACATACTTTGAATATAAAGAAGGAAGAAAAAATATTGATAACAATCTTACATCAATCCACTACTCCTAATAAAACAAATTAACAGCAATGCCCAAAGTATCTTATAATCATTTTATTGTTTGTGATAATCTCTGAAGCTGTGTATATGGTATATTGAAAGGACAGTTTTGACTGTTGTTATGATAGGCTCAGATGTACAGCAACATGAAAGAAGTGATTTGCGGCCGAATAAAAATTCACGATTAACTAGAATATTTAGGACGTTTAAAAAAATTAAAGACTATTAAAAAAGGATGTTAGCAGAATCCTAGTACCTAGAAGATTGTATGAAAATAAACTCCCAATTAATTGATATGACTTATCAGTGTTAAACTAAATCCATTTATATCAGTTTATCATTTATAATCAGTTTATGAAATATATAATTTAAAGTCATGTCCATGACGTTATATTTCTTCGAAAATGAAAATTAAAAATATTTTAAAATGAATAAGAAACAAATCCAATCAATTATAATTTCAAATGAAATTTAAAAGTTAATATCCTCTATTATATTAAATTGCATTCAGTCATCACAAAATTTTTCAGAAATCTGTTAAATTATAAATTCAATCAAAGTCAGTTTAACCGTCGTCCTTTTTTGGTTGTGCGTTGACTTGACAATTGCTAAGCAAATAAAACTTGAACACATTCATCTCAACATAATTCAAAACATTTGACTTTTGTCTAGGAATTGTTGGCATTATTTGCAATTTCATGCTGTTGCCAATTGGGGTTCTCTATGGGAATATTAGGGGTTTGTTTGCTTACCTGGCATCACTTTCAACACAACAGGAAAACACGAGTGCGTACAAATGCCTCTAGGAATACCCGTACGAGTATGCGTATCCTTTTCCTTTTCCTACTTTGATTTGGGAATTCGAATATAATTGTTTGAATGGAAATGATTAATGCTAAATGGATTATGTCAAATTGCGTAAATGTCAAATTGTTTTATTGTTTGCCTATGGCAAATTACCTCAAGTAGACGTGGCAAATTTTAAAATAAAATTCCATTGATATGCGACCGAATTACTTGTGAAATTATAATAGTTTGCGAGATAAATGTGATGAATCATAAAACTTTGTAAAGAGAACTTAAGGTAATGTCATATCAGACTATCTTTGATATGTGGTATTTATATAAGACAAGATATTTCAGAATTTTTATAATTCGATATATAGAATATTATTTCAATTTATTGAAAAATAGCAGTTCTATTTATAGATTTGTTTTTGTTTAATATCAAATTTCACATACCCAAGCAACATTACACTTCTACAGAACTTAATGACGGCAAATATAAATATAATTATGTTCTTAAGGGCTCTTCTCTTCTTCTCCTACAGTGTCCTTCATTTTGTGGTACTATAAGTAGGCATAAATAAATGAGACTTATAGTTAGGATCTCGATCAAATTTTTATTTCAGTGTGTAACCTGAATCCAATATGAGCAAGAGTACTTGTGTAATAAAAATAAAAAATCAACTGGTAACAAACTACATGATCGTCGTGACCAATTCATACAACCACTACTTACAGAAACTTCTGCAATAACAAATTGCGAAAAAATAGGATAATTAAAGTTAAAGTCAGACACTACTAAAGTTAGCTTGTGGCGCTACCCTGTTGTAAACTAAATACCTTCCAAATTTACATCTTCAATCAAATAGCTTTAGTGATTTGAATTATGGTTAGTCTTACCTTCATCTGTTTCAAAAAAGTACGGGCTTAAGACATAAACAATTACTTTCAGTTGGATTACATGGCACGTATAAAATGATATAATAAAATTCAATAAAATAAAATTAGAAAAATTGTTAATAAAATTAGAATTGTTCTTTATTATAGGATTAAATCCTGTTTTGTTACAACAATTAAATTGGATATATTTATTTGAAATTATGACATATGAAATGATTATGTTTCTATAGAGACGTCCAGCACTCGTGCTATCTCTTCGGCGGTCGACCGGGTAATAGTCAGAAAATTGACTATTGATTTCCCTCAATGATATACGTCGATATTGGTCTAATAATAAAGGTCTAATTTTATATATTTGGACTTTTCATCATACGCTTAGATATATATTTCGCCATATAGTATCTTTAAGACAACCTGCTACGCGAGCCGCTTTGTTTGTTTGAGCGGTAGCTTTAGTACTTAGAATCTTTGATGATGTTATTTTAGCTCCAAGGTAGTTAAATTCCATGGCCTGCAAACCATTTAATTAATAACAAGACAATTAATTTAGATTTATATACTCGTACAATACATAATTTAAAAATGTACAAGTAGTAGTAGTAGAAAGTTGTAGAAGTACATTCTTTATTGAATTCTAATCATTTTTATCTAAACATAAATCTTGCAGTAACAAATTTAACTTAAACATATCTCGGTTGCATACGTTCCCAAGTATACATAACCATAATTCAGATTTTTTGAAATCTGTATTAAATATATTTTAATTTCACAAAGTTAAAAATATTCTTAAAAGTATATTAAAGAACCATTGCTATAACACCTCGTGTATTATACTATATTACACATTTCGAAATACCTTGATATAAATATATTCGAAAAATTTATGTTATATACTTATCTTTTATAAATATCGTGATAATTTAATTAACAGAATTTAGCAATTCTAGTTTTAACATTTTTTAACGTTTTCATATAATAAAAACTGGCGATACTTAAAATTAAACTCAACAATTCTACTCAAATCTAATAACCATTAAACTGCTATATACATTATTTTTTAAATAATGTAGGTATGTAGCGAAAGCTGTTGAAGTATAAAAATTAAACCTAAACTGAAAATCATTCATTTAAAAGCTAATTAGAGTTAAGTCATCCAAACTGGAATCGTTTTCAAAATTTTAAAAAATGAAACGAAAATGTCAACGGCATCACACCAAAACGTCATGTCTTGCCAACGGCTTTTGACCTTCCTTACTGGCTTGATTAGTTAGTAACTGCTAGGCGCGTGTATATTATTCCGATTGGGTGGGTTTTGACAAATAACTTTCATCAGCAACGACATAAAGTACGTAGCTTTTTGTCCAAAAGTGGTAGTATTATGAAGGATTTAGAGTTTATCTATGACATCGATGCTGTTAAAATTATCCTTGATATATGCGTTACACATAAAACACGCTCTCACACCACATTTTTACAGTATTTTGAGTTATTGTTGTGTTACAATCAAAGCTGGCGTAATTAGTTTGTTGAATATATGGTTTATTGTGGGAACTGACTTATAAAATTCTGAAATAAATGGAAACATTGGTACGTCAGTATAATAGATATTCTTATAATTTTTGTTTATATATTGCTGTATATTAAGTTTAGCTCTATGAAATTTTTAGCAATATGACTTCGTCATTGATACTTATGCCGTTTTCGATTGGTACATCTGTAGTAACTTTATCAATCGTGGTCCACTTTTACTGCAATTTTCATTTTCGATTAGTAAATCTTAAGCGAAAAGTGTAACTCTCAAGATTACTTTATAACAATCTAGATAGTTTACCAGAGTAGCAAGATCACCCTAAGATCTAGATGAAATCCAGATTTACCAATCGAAAACGACATTATACACGATAATGATAACATATTACATACTACAAGGGAGAATACTACACCAAAACCTATGAAATATATTATGCTATCTATGCAGAATCAGAATGAAAAATAATCTAATGCAGACATAGATTCAAAAAAAGTGGATAACGATACAGACATTATTTCCAGACAGTAAAATAATATGATATGTACTAAAAAGATGAGCAAATATTCTAAGAACCTGATTAGATTAGAATAGTGATGATTAGATCCTGTCCTGATAAGATAGGTATGTATAGTTAAATAAAAAATAATTGGTTTATGTTCCAATCACATTCAATATTTAAATCTGTAAGAATTTTAGAACTATTCTTTAAGTCAAATCACAGATAATACTATCAGCAATGCTGAAGTAATTACAGACTACTTAGAATACTATACTAAGAACATATTTGAAATAAATGCCTACAGTTTTCGGCATTTAAGCAATAGATTATAGATGGAGCTGCTGAATGTTTTATTAAAATTGAAAATATCTGCAACACAACATTGAGTTTTCTAAGAGTACAAATACGAATCTAAACTGAGAAGAAAGATATTAAAGCCTACTATATTATTAAAAAAGAATATGAACATAAATTAAAAAGTTTGCAGTCCTGTCAAGAATGTTACATGGAAACTTTCTAGATGAGAGGGAGTAATAGTTATAATGATAGTGGTTCCATAAGTAATTAAAATGAAAAATAGATACTTTTATAATAGATACATAGAAATAGATATATACATTTCTTTTCTGGTATCAATTATGAAGAAATGTTTTTATATCTACAAACAAAATTGATTGTAAATATTAATTATTTAAATCAAGCCAAACTTATTTACATTTGTCGTGTTTCTTACGTTTATGGCTTAGTTTGAAGAACCCCAAAAATCATAAAAAGATACTTTACTTTACTTTACTTTTTATTATTTCTGTATCTACTTATTCATATATCCAATTTCTTATATAATTTATATAAATCATATATAAGTGTAGACATTAAATTGTAGTGAATTACATCAAATTGTTGACCGATCCTTACTTCAAAATTATATTTCAATTTTTCGAAATCCCAATGAGGTATATGAAAGTTTTGATACACAACTAAAAGAAATGAACGATTTAAACAGACGTCCAGTTTACAAAATCGCTTTAAACTGCAATCCAATCGCATATTTACTCAACACTCTGAGGTTGCACACTCATATAGACAAATACTCGTCCACAACGAGGCTGCAGGGTTTGAACAATATGAATGAAGCACAGAACTGGGTGGGCGGTTATTTTGATTTTAAAATTTGTATAGAATATTTAGGGGTTGTGAGAATATTGTATCTTTGAAATTATTAGGGAAGTACCAGTGCGACACCAGAAATTAAAGCATATAAAATCGTTTCCAATAAATTAGCTATGCCAACTTAGAAAGAAAAGGCGAAATTATTTACGCTATATGAGAACTACTGTAATTTAATATGCAAAATATTTAAACAACAATCCAGGCCGCCATGTGAAACTGTTTGGCTTAAAGGCTGGTCTGGTTTAAACAAAATTATTGACAACAAGAATCAACGATTCTACAAGAAATTAAAAAAAAAGATATAATCATATAGAAAACACGCAATATTTTTAATGTACTTTTTTATTTTTTAATGAATAATTTTTTGCTGCAAAGAAGGCCATCGCTGACGAACAACTGTCAATGGCTGCAATAATTCTCAGCTGAGAAACCGCAAAACGCCATATCGAACTGTTATTGACTCCAAACCACGAAAATAACTATTAATTTTAAAATTAAAAAATGTGTACTGATATTTTCAATTGGAAAAAAAATTTAAAGAAGGAATGAAAAAAATAAAATTTATTGCTCTCTCTTGCACCTTATTAGTCGTTATGCAGTTTACGTTCTGAATAATTGATGTACTTTGCATGTCATTTTGTTAACAAGCTTCTTGACAGTCCAGGAAAACAGATGACAATTCTTAGAAAATAGCTCGGGGAATAAAAAAAAGTCCTTTGAAACATTTTTTTTTGTAAACTTTTTATAATATGTATAGCTTAAGCTTTTTTTCTCAGTATCTTTTAAATAATTATAAGAATCCAACTACTGTAATTGTATATAATTAAATGCTTTTATTTATACATTTTAGTTTATTTAACTAAAATAGTATTGGCTGAACATGCTAGAAAGTTATCTCAAAATAAACTTCAATAACTAATGCATAATGCAAAATATTTTAAACAAAAAGAACAAAAAATAATAGACAGGAAACTTTTCTATGTGCTTAAATGGGCTATTAATAGTGGAAGAAATGAAAGTTTTTTCATACTAGATGGATAATGGATAGTAAAATCATTCAAGTATTAGGATGTTTAAGATAGTAATTGGGCTCTATTTACATTTGATTTTATATTCAAATTATTCTACAAAATTGCAACAAATTAAAAAAATTAGATTCGAAGGGAATTTGAAAAACAAACTCTTTAAATCATTTGAACAGAACGTTATAATAAATTAAATTTCCTCACTTTATGTTCCCATAAAGCCTATCCACTCCATATATGCGAAACATAAACATAAAATTGTGCATCAATGACAGTCTCCGACGTATCCGTCAATGCATGTTTTCGTATTATTAATATATGGAGAGTTATTCCTACTGAAGAAGCTTATTACTGACGCTTATTATACTTCAGCCTGATATAGTATAAATTTTCATATCTAACTTTTAAGGCAAACCATTCCAGTCCTTCTGACATAATCTGTCAGTAAAGAAGATAAAACTCCTTAACTCTTTGACTTTTGAGATGTTATATCAAAATCCTACTCGGTGCTATCATAGGGTATTGAAGCTACAACTACCACCTGCACAAATAAAGTATCTTTAAGTTAGATAATTGCTGATATTGCTATTAATTTGAGTAAATTGCTTGATGTTAAAAAAGTATGTATTGGAAAGATTATTGTGCATAAGAAGCATGAATCTCAAATCACTGAGAAAGCAAAAATATTCAAAAATGTTCTCAGATGCTTAACTTTATCTTTACCTCGAAAATTAACTATTAAAAACTGAGATCCAATAGAAATAAACTATAAAAGTATTCAATTTAAGATAGTGATCCGCTCTTTACTGAAACAACATTCTCATTAGTTTTATATGGAACAAAATAGAAACATCAGTAGTCGCAATGCACAACAGACTTCAGCCTTTACTTTTCCGTGCAATTAATCAATAAAAAGTCTTTCAGAAATAAAGACAACTTCATATAGCGCCAATAACTGTTTTCACCCAATTTATTCCCCTTTTTTGTGGTCATGTACTAAACAGACACTTACCTTACTAATTAATCTATCTATTCCTGTTAAATTGCATTTCATTATATAATAGCGTTCACGGTCTCTACACAAATTTGAAAACTCTTCTTCTCTCTATTCTTCTAGAAATCTTCTATTATTTCTTCTCTATTTCTTCAACATTAATAGGAGCTCTATTTTTTCTTCTTGTCAGCTTAACTTTATTATTTTATCTAACTCATTCTATTACCTCACACCATTCCCTATATTCATCACTTTATAACAAGGAAATCTAATAGTACTTTCTGCCTGTTGCTTGCCTACACCGATCCAGAACTAGTGTTCGAAGGGTTCTTGATCTTAATGTGGTATCTACTTTGAAATTATTAATTTAAACTCATTTCGTTTTTGCAATATTATATTACATATTGCTTTAGATATTTTATAAATTTTCGACTATAATATTTCGATTATTAAACAAAATTAAATGAAAGCTTAGTGTTATAATTAATAATTGTTTCACCTTCCAAAGTAAAATAATCTTATATAAACCTTTCAATTTACCCATTTTTTAGAGCATATTTATTTAGATAATCTAATACATAAATTGCAATTTATCTATTTTTTAGATAATATTTCATTTATTTTATTTTATTAATAGTTTTATTTTTTGAACCTTAAATGACATCAACCGTATATGCCAATGCACTTTATAAGAATTTAGAAAAAACATGTACAAATAGCATTGAACAAGGACATTGCACTTCAGAAAAAGATACTGATGCATATGTTGCAAATAAATTACAAATTTTCAAATAACTATGCATCGGCAGGAACCTGACAAAATCAACCATCCATATACGTTTATACACTTATAATAACCTTAATAAAAAAAAACGTCAAAGTAATGGGATCTCAAATTGATCTCCTAAATATGAAACCGAAAACTTTTATTAGCTAAAACGAAGATGTGATCATAGTTGATAAAAGCGGAACAATAGTTTAAGAACTGAAAACAAAGCTACTTACCTTCAAATGCAATGCGAATTGTTCACACTTCCTGTCTCAAATAGAGCAAAAATAAATTACAAAATAAAATTGTTAAAACGTCTCCCATTTCATCAATGAAGCACACAGTTCTTTAAGGACATTCAAAGCTATTTTTGCGCATATCGTGGGAGAAATTTATGCGATAATTTAACAAAATATGTGAACAGGTACTCACTTATACACTCAAAAGTATTTGGGTGCTTCATGTGTCGACATCAAATGTGTTCTAATCTACTAAAGCGCCCCTTTGAGACACAAGATACTGCTTCAAAAGGATATTAACGAAGCTAATAGACGGTATCGAATTTAACTCTAACAACAGATAAATATCTTGATTCACAAATACTCTCATCAGCAGTCCAAGATTGCCAAAATACAAAAGATGTGAACGTAAAAGGCATACTCATATATAAATTGAACGGAAAAAAGATGAAACATAAAAAAGAGCGAAGTAATTGTATACTTGACGCTGATGTCGAGTGTCCTTTTGCTAAAGGTTCCTCTATGTTGCTAAGACTGCATACATTCGGCATTCGACATTCATTCATCATTCTCGTCATCTTCTTCAACTTCACATGCCTATACCAGCACAATATGTCATGTAGAGCAAGGTGCTTTGTACTATTTCGCCTTGTGTTGAGGTTAAGGAACCTGCGATTTGTCTTTTTATTATTGGAACTGCCATTGCAGTTGTTGGGTATCCTTTTAATAATATGGGTTCTTAACTCTTTTACTTAACAGAAGCATGATTGCGTGTTACGTGAGCTGCGTGCTATTGAGTTTTTGATCCTTTTTTCAGTTTTTGATAAATTTTTGACACTTTTGTCTAGTTTCAGCTGACGCCAATGTACAATAGAGACGACTAAGGATACAGGAAATAAAGCGTCAAATGTTGAAGAATTGCAGCAGCAATTATTTTGTAAAGCAATAAGGCATTGTAATATATTATACGATTATCGTGCAGATATATTAATCCTTTCAGAAAAAAAAGTTTTTTATGAGAAGTAAAAGATACCTACATTGCATTTCAAAATATCTCATCATATGTACGTAATTAGGTTGGTTATTAATTCAATTATTTTTTAACAATTGTTTTTCAATTGTCTCTCTACTAAGTTGCGTGCATGCAGTAATATACAATCAAATTATTATTAAATTTTTATTAATACTAAATTGGTTTCAAAACATTTGTTTCTATTATTTTCGTATTTAACCAACCGAAAATATTAAAAGACAATTCCAACTTAACCCTTTTGCTATGTCATCTGAATAAAATTGTTAATAAAATTCATACTGAAATTATAGGTTACCTATACGAGTACCAGTAAAATAATGTGGTTCACTTGTATATCACATGAGAGTATCTAATGATAGAAGCATACTTGTCATTGTGAGTTGTAAACGATCTCATTAAATGTAATTCAAAAGTTCCTAAATAAAGAAATTATTTATTTACATGTTAATATACTGAATTTAATTTATTTAATTATATTATTTCATTTAATATTTGATATATAACAATGGGTTGGACTCACATTTTTAATAAAAAAAAGCAATTTTTAATATAAATAATATAATCAAACGTTTTCTAATAAATGTTGTTTAAATTAATGGCTAGTTACACCCCAAATATATTTATTGGAGTCCTTTATTTTATATGCGAATCATACATTATGACTGTGATAAATTCTTGTAAATTATATATCTTGAATGTGGCACATATTGCATATACGAATGGATTTGTACTTTTAGTTTAAATATTACTTATTAATTAAATCATACAAAATACCATTAATATAAGTTACTTAATACATCAAATATATTTAATACTAAATGTTTTTTTCACTTATTTAATTAGTATTTTAATATAAATCACATCTCTCATCTCACTAACCAATTATTTACATCAAATATTGTGTTAATATTATTGTATAAGTGTCAGCAGTTCAAAAGGTATAATCCGATATAATCATCCAAGATTATTCATTTTTTTTTATTATTGCAAAAATAGGTTTCCTTAAGTATCCCAAAATAGAGGTTTGTTTCCGCTTCATTTGACTTTAATTTTTGATTGCTTAAACATGCTTTAAGGTTTAAAAACAGAAATTAGTCTTAGAGGCTAGATCTTGAGAATACGTATTTTACTCCATGTAACAGCAGTTAAAAAACTTTCAATGCAGAGTCAATGCAATCACAAGGGAAATAGTCATTTTGTAAACTTACAAACGTTTGTTACACCTATGTTACGATTCTTCTAGCTCATTCCAAATTTCACAATATTGTCGGAATTCTTGAAAGTCAAGTCTAGATGTTTTGTATCTTATAAGAGTTTCAAATAAGAAAAGTCAATTTTACTATATCTAGGCTTAAATCCTAACAATCCGAAAGCTTTAGCCTATAGAAATAAAATAATAAAGAGTAGGTTTTAAAAATATTGAACGAAAATAAGAAACCAAACCTGCGGTTGGTTACAGAAAGCACAAATTGATGTCATGAGTTTTTAAGTAAATATAAGTCTGATTTTAGATGAAATATATATTTTATATGAAATATTATGTGAAATGTTAAAATTAATTTAAAAAAAAGTACTAATACTTCCTACTACTACTTACTATGAATACACCTTCCCAGCTTTTTAACATTTAAGTATTATTAATAAAAAATTTCATTTTTTTATATTAATCATCATTACCATTACCAGTTCCTGTATGTCCCATTGGAGCATAGGTCCTCAAGATTTCTGCTATATTTAAATTTTTGCTAATATGACATGAATTTTGCAACTCCAAATCGGGTATGCAGGCTGACAAGGCAGGGAGATTTTTCGAATCACGATTATACCTTGGAGACTTTCTAACCGTGACGTTTTGATCCATGGTTTGCTTCACTCTTAATTCAAGAGGATAGATTATCGTACGGTAGGTATAAGCACAAAGTGAGCACACATCACAATACCAACTTAATGTTAAATAGCATTTTTATTCCTTTAGACCTTTGTTTCTGACCAAATCTCCAAATGTTTTTCTAGGAAAGTTTAATCACTTGCCAATATTACAAAGAACAAATTACCTACAAACTTTATTATCTAGTTATTGTAAAAGAAAGTACTAATTACAAAGGATATTACAAAATTTATTTTTTATATATTTAAATAAATATGTGACAAAAAAAATAAAATTAAAATTATCAACTCTTTTTATATTTTTTTACTTGAACTTGAGTACTATTTCACAAATCTTCGGGACTGTTCAGATATTTATGAATGAAGCTACAGATTCAGTGTCACAATTGCTTCACCGCTGGAGTTGCACATATTGCATTATATTCATTTGTTATCCTTAACACATAACCAACCACAAACATTGAAAAAAAGTAGTTAAAGATTTTTCAATCAAACAAGGATACAATCTATAAAATTTTCGAAACGCAGTGACAGCGGTTAATGAGATTAAAAATCACCGCGGGAAGTCGGTGAATCGAACGCGGGTATTCGCTCTACGGGATGCCCACAAAATACGCATGCAAAATTATTTAAATTGTGTTGAAAACACAATGTTTTTTCCATTTCAAAAGGAAAAAATACAAATTCTGCGTCATAACATTTTAATTTTGTGCTCATAATAATAACAATATCAATAACAGTTATCAAAACAAATATTGCGGTTGAACAAATTGAATTGTTGCAATGAATTATGACGTTGAATGATTCAATGATGTCACACGAAAAATATTATTCATGCCAATTTATGGTTCAATCGTGCATTTTCATCACATTTTGATATGGAATGTGATGTGAAAAAAAAATTATTTATCATAAATAATAATTAATGGATATCTGCAATCTACACTGGTGGCCAAATTTATTACATTTCTTGAGATCCGATTTTTTTATTGATATATACTGTTCAATCAATTGCAAACTATAGTTTATAATTCATAATTTTCATTAGGCTACTCTGGTCTTTTTAATGGGATGCAAATAAAAATTTAATTTATTTCATATTTTTCACCCGAAGTATAGTTTATAATACTCGAATTGATAAAACAAATCAAACAAAACAAAGAAATTTCAAAAAGACAGGCTCTGAGAAGACTTTTCAAGGTAGCATGGTACATTAGGACGAATAACATCCTCAGGGACCTCAAGATTGATCCGTTCAAAAAATACATAAAAGATAGAGCCCTGAAATTATTTACGATAACTGACAGGCTTCGGATCTCAGAATGATTAGAAGCTCTTCGGGGAGATATGCATATCTAAGGTCAATTATTGCTTAGTCTGATGAAGTGATAAACAATAATCTAGTCAAGGCGTAGAGAATGGTTATAAATAAACCTGGCAGTTAATAGAGAGTAAAAGTGCTCAAGTGCACTGACTTAACTAGCCTGAACATAATAATAAAATTAAAAAAAAAATTCTTGTATGTCAAAATAAAATACTGAAATGTTTATATAAAAAAAAACCCATTATAAAATAAATCTTCAAAAAATTTGCTGAAAACGTTTTACTCCTTCACAATATTTCATCTTATATAAGATACTGTTTATAGGATCAAACCCCTTAATTTTAATCCTCACGATTAAAATAAATATTTTACGCCAAGTAACACTTTTTGTGAAAAGTTCATTTTTAATTGTTCCATAAGTTGCTGTATCCCATTTTTTGTTCATTACATTAATGCAATTAATTTTCAAATCTGGCTTAAATAATCATAAATCACAGCCATAAATTAGTTGCTTTTAATTACGTTTATTATGGCGATAATAGCGTATTAAACGCGCGATAAACATAAATAATCATGTCAAATGCAAAGCAGATGTAGATAAACTCCACAACAACTTCATAAACAAAAGCGAGAAACAAGCGTAAAACAACATAAGCACCAAAAACAAACAATCAGCGACACTCCAGATACAGATACAGATACAGATACAGATGCAGATGCAGATACAAGTAAGTGTAGAATCTTATGTTTCGTATTGATAAAAAATGTGCGGATACCCACATAATGAAAACAATGTGTGAACAAGAGAAATTCAAGAACAAATATTTTTAGAACTCCCCGAAAACCAGAAGGAATCTCTGTGCCCATTAAAATATTTTTCAAATTTTAAATCAAATACAAACAAATTCCATTCCTGAAAAGTGTTGAAGTGAGACGTCGGAGCGCCAAATCACAGATGTAGTTGCTGATAATGACTACAAATGGCTGTGATAAAGTAATTCTGAACAAGATGCTTAATCATTTTCAGGAAACTGTCATAGAGGAAACTCTTAATCTGGCGTTGACACTTTTTTTTGTCATTCCGAATATTTTTAAGTTAATTAATAAATATCTGAAGCGCGAAGTGTGGCGCCTAAAAATTTATTATACAATAAAAAATATATTTGTATATGCGTGGACAAATTTTTTTCAAATTATTTTATATATAAAATGTGTGGAATTGTTTAAAATATATTTAAAAAAAAATTGTCAAAAATGGTTGTTAGAAATTATACGTAAGCCTTGGAAAAAGAAACACATTTATTCATTAATCAAAAATATGTCCTCTGCAATTACAGAAATTTAAAGTAAAGAAGCAGAAAAACAGAGAAGTAGTTGGTTAAGAATAATTTTGGGTTTCAAATAGAATATTTGAGTACTGCTCTATTTGAAAAGATTTGCAGAGTTTTCTTATACCAATAATGCCAATTTTAATAGTATAGTGAGTTTAAAACAGTTATGAGTTTTAAAATTTGGTTACTTATACAATTACATCACTATATATACATAATATTTAAATCTAAATCCCCGAAATCTCTGGAAATGCTTCTTTGTTTTTTAATTAATATATAAATTAATCGACTAGTACTAATCTATCACTCTCATCATATTATAAATTTCAAATTTATCGAAACTAAAAAACTCCACTGAGTATAAAGTCAATCAGGAAATGCTTATCGTACAAATAGTCTAATACTAGATACACACGAGAATTTTATTTGTGATTTTAGCTGTCATATTTATAATCTTAGCTTCAATTGTTGTTTCTTTCAATGCAAAATAAAAATTTTTGACAGCTAAAATTACAAAAAAAATTCACGTGTAAATCCAATATAAGATGTATCTCCTTAGCGACACAGAACTACACAAATTTCAGACCAGCACAATAATGGATATGCGGACAGTATTAGCTGTGAAATCGATTGCAAAAGAAAAGATTATCTAATTCTAGAAACGATAAATTCCTACATTATTGCTTACAGTCAATATACCTATATGTATACAAAGCTAGAAAGTGCAGCATTTAGGTTAGTTCTTTTCAAAGATTGCGATAACCATTCTACAGGTATGTTTATGTTAAGTATAGCTTAAAAAAATTATTATACTTTATTATAATATGTTAGATCCATTTATGAAACATACATACCCCAAAGTTTATTTTGTTATGGTTTCACAATATTTATTTATTATTTAAGTTGAGTTAGTACTGTAAGTGTACTAAAATTCTCTATTAAAAAGATAGTTCTAGATTTTTAGAAAATAACGAATTTTTATAGTTTTAAAAAGAAATATAGTTTTACACATCAATGATATATATGCGGTACGTTCGAAGAGTATAAATACATTAAATCACGATACTCATGCTACCCTGATATAACCTTGCAATATAACCTTATACTTACAAAACTGAATTAAATGATTGTATCTTAATTAACTTATAAATAATTAAATCAAATTTCAATTAATATAATTTAGTTAAATATTGTCATATTTCTAATTATTATCCCCACAAATTAATGTTTTTCAACAGCTCTGCCAAAGTATTAATTTACACGTATGCAAACCGATGCTATCATCAAAGATGCAATGCCGCGTAGTTAGATTTTTCTCTTATTTGTTAATTTATTTTAAGAGCAGAACTCATATTGTAATTTACTACATGTCCTATTGTCGTTGTTTTCCCTTTGAAATTCGAATATTCGAATATTTTTTTGGAAAATATTAACCCAAAATAAAGATAAAAACCCATGAGCTGAGCATCCTTTTACAAAGCACAGCAGGAGTTGCTCATGTGACACCAGACGCAAATGAGTTGTGTAAATCCCTGTTAGATATTTTTGTTGTTGTTTGTGTTGATATTGGATACAAGAGTTATATGTTTGAATGATAATTAATTGCATATAGTTCCATTGTAAATAATTTCCAAAAGGATTTACAAAGCACATTTGCATAAAATACAATATTTTTTAAATAAAATTAATAATTGAGTTTAATGTTATTTTCGTTGAAATTCAAACTGTAAAGCTATTTAATTTTTTTTTAAGTTTTATTTTATATAGCAAAATACAAAAGTCTAATATCCTAACTCATAATACCAACAGCAAATAAGACCCCAAACTTGATACCATATAAAAAATTAATCAGTTTACAGATACATGCTTGTATACAAATCTCCGTTAATAAAATTCAAATCACTTCAATTGAGTTCAACCGCTTGACAAAAATTTCTTTATACCAAAACAGTGATAAACTGTTATGATGTGTCATCATGGTTGGAGATTGTTAAATAAACTTCAAAATATTCACTTCACAGTATTGTATTATCCCCCTTCAATGATGGTTTGCACCAACAACCCATGCCACAAGTTAAAATCGCTCATTGGAAATTCACCCTCGCACGATTGAATCCGTCGATTTCAAGCGACCCTTCTAATGCGACTTGAGTTGGAACATATTTTATGGTTATGAATTGTTGATGCTTCACAATTTAAATTCTCCCATCAACGTTAAACTAACCCCACTGTGAATCACATAATCGCATCCATACGCTCGATTCAAGGACTTTTATTGTTTGTTTATATGTTGCAGAATCCAGATTTTATCCAATATAAAGCATTTGTGCAATAATGTAACACACTTAAAAAAGCAAAAACTCTAACTTTTATTGAGCAAATGTGGGTGGTAAATGGATTCGGTTGGAACTGGTACTCGTATCTGTGCATTTAAAAGTCCTTAATAAAGTGGTACTGCCCTTTTTGGGCTGGTCGAGAGATTAAGCGGCGCATTTATTGCTATTCAGCGATTGCTTTTAGGGCAAAGGATGATTGAGCAGTTATTGGAGTTAATTGAAAATCAAATTGATGAGCTTGAACTTGGGACAATTCAGTTTGAAGAGGACATTAATTTTTGGTAGAGATGAATGAACTCAAAACTTTTTAAACTAATGAGATTTCTAGCGTAATTAATTTTTTATTTAATAATATTTAAAATGATGGATGAATTAGTTAACGTCTTAAGTCTACTGAAATTATCACGGATACAATTTAGTTTCTAGACCGGATTTTCAAAAAAAAAGAATATGTAATTGACTTTAATCATTGTTGGATTATTTAATAAATTATTCAATTAATGTTTAACGTCCGTTTTAATGAAAGAAACTATATACTGAATGTAAACTATTGTTTTCGATAAAGAGGTATTTTAATTAATTGAATTTTACCTGACCATACAGCTGTTTTGAATATTGCCAAA
Organism: Teleopsis dalmanni; assembly: GCF_002237135.1. Taxonomy (NCBI): domain Eukaryota; kingdom Metazoa; phylum Arthropoda; class Insecta; order Diptera; family Diopsidae; genus Teleopsis; species Teleopsis dalmanni. Next base: position 197,368,154 of record NC_051846.1, read on the forward strand.
TGCCCATCATTAGTGGTCTTGGAATTATTTATGTTATTAATATAGATACTTATTATATCTATTACTAATATAAATTATTTAGCAAAACTGAGCCAATGGCAGAAGATACAAATTCGTTTATATTTCATAAATTAGGATATATATTTACTGAAACCAAAGCTTTATAATATAATATTATGAGTTGTCAATGCGTCATTTCTCAAATTAAAGATTAGTTATTGTTCACCTATAATCGAAGTCCTTTTCTTTGAATAACATCTTATTAATTTAATTCAGTTTAACTAAAAACCTATTCCACAAATACATCTTTTTGTTACAATCTACTTCGATATTACTTAGCCAACATTCAAAAAATGAGTGACATAATTTAATGCCTTTCCAAACATTATTTTTTGTGAAGCTGCTCAATCAGTCTAGCACAGTATAGCGTTCCAGATTTTAAAAATTTTTATATCGAAAGATATTATAGCTTTCAACAAACCTATAGTTCATATGCTTACTGAAATATTTTTGGGACACTATACTATTGCAAGAATACTTCGATGCTGGTATATTCTAACAAATGGACTACGCAGAGGATACCATGTTGAAGAAGAGGTAGAATCGATCAATCACTTTCCATGTTTTTACTCTGGACTAAATACGAAACGACTTTAATGTATAATAAACCATTTCCACGCTAGCCTCTCAGAGTCAACTTACCGAATCTAAAAACGAAATGGATTAATATGGAAACAATAGTTCATATTGCTCCCGTTCTTCTGGAAATTTAAAGTGGGCAAGCATTGATGTTCATATCAATATGTGCCTTTAAGACCTAATCTAACTTAAGGTTTAATTTTGCAAATTACACTTGCAATTCCCCTACCTGATCTGTACTTCAGATCTGGCTTACAACAAAGACTATATATTCTTGAACCCCTTGAGGATACTCCGGTGAATGACATTTATATTAAAAGTAGAAGTGATATACCGAAATAGTAGTCTCTATGGATAGTCCCGACAATTCATTTCATAGAACGGGTATAAACATACTCAACAAGGATTCCAATATAATTAAATTAACGCTAAAAGCAAATATATATCGTTCCTACCTAAATACTTGCCGCACTTATTTTAACCAATTATCGGGCTTTTAGAAAACCTTTGAAAGTTTTACATTAGTTCACATGTTTCAAGGCGGCATAAGTCTATCCCATAAATAATGTGTTCAGACATCCATTTATTAAAATCGACAGATACTGGTCGCTGAAAGATCTATGTTAAGGTGGTACTTCACCCCACAGTGCCTTGTCAGACACCAGGTAACGTGTCTTCTAGCCTATCTTTGGGCTGTGCATTGTATCTTTGAATATAAATAAGTAAAAAAATACATAACATTCGTTTATTTTTATCTACAAAAATTTCAGAAGGAAATATATTTTCATTGAAATTTCATATTTTAAATTGATATGTTAGTAAATACAGCACTTCTAATATAATTAATCGATTAAAGAAGTCCCGCTAACAATGTATATTATTATTTAGATAATTGAAGCAAACTGCAAATTACATACAAAAATGTTTTCATTTTGGAGTATGATATATTAAGTAGAGGTCACTGGGTCGAATGGAGTTAATATCTTTCTACAACCATTTTAAATAAGTGGTATAAAAGAAATGTAAATAAATTAAATTATAATGTTTAAAATTAATTTAAAATTTGCGAACTGATTTATTTTAACTTTCTCAATCTCAAATCTTTAAGTTTTGAAAATAAATTATTAATTTCATATTAAAAAAATAAGACAATTTTAATCCCAAAATATGTTTAACCCAGTACATTTTTTGCTGTTCATATTTCATCCCCGAAAAATAATCGCTCAGTATTTCCTTATATGAGATACAAATGATGAGAGAAAGCATCTCTAAACATTTGTAAATTAAAATATCGAAAGAAGGGGTGAAATACTTTCAATAAATAGAAATATATTTTCAAAGATATGAATTGGAATAGTATTTTTGAAAGTATTACTTATATATTATTATAAAATTTATCACCCAAATAATCCCTGTGATATTAAAGTTTACCATAAAATAATTAACATTATCGTTAATTAAAATTCATTTTAATTATAAATGTTATAATTATAATAAACTAAATTTATTAACACTAACAACAATGGTAAATAAATTTGCCATAAATTAAATTAAGTAAATATAACAATTATTTTTTGCACACATTTATTAATTTTATTAATGAATAAAGAAATTTTTATAATATTTTAATTTACCTTTTATACATTTACATATTCTGTTCTAATGTAAGACATAATTTAGGCTTCACATATAAAATTATTTAGTTTTAAAATTTGCAATCTGAATATTATAAAAAACGTACAATAGTTATTTTACTTATTCATTCAGTGTAAAAGTGAAGCCCTCCTAATTATCCCAAAACATTAAATATTATTTTAATTTAATTTGGTATTAAAACTATTTAAGCTGCAGTTGTTTACTCGTTTTTCTTAACTAACAATTATTTATATAATCAAGATTTTTAATTTAAGCTAAAAATCAACAAAATATATTTTAAGTCTAACTACCAAATATATTACTTTTTACAAAAAAAGCTATAAAGTATTAAAAAGAAGAGAATCAAGTTTTAATTGAATTTTAACAAAATACAAGTTTTCTTAGCTCAAAATTGTTTTAAATAACTTTAAATAATTCGACTAGAAAATATCAACACTATTTTCATCTTAATTAAAATTACATTAAATTTATGTAGCGATAAGATATTTTTATTGATCATTTTAGGGAGACGTGTAGATAATCATAAGCGAGGGGCTCAGCTAGATTTCTAAGCAAATTTGGTTTTCTTAAACTAGAAAAACTAATCAAATTGTTCATGTAAATTTTTAATTAAACTATTTACATTATTTTAAATATTCCTTTTTAATTATAATTAAAATTTTTGCCATTTTTACATGAAATTTAAGTGAACTTTTCCGAAAATCGTAGCTCGTATTTACAATATTTTTTAGTAAAGCAGCTTTAATATTTAAACACATATAAAAATTTTATTATTAAAGTTGAACTAGTTATTTTACAGAATCTTAATTATAAATAAAAATTCAATAATACCTTATGGATAATATTTTTAAAATTACAAATAAAAACAATAACCAATAAATTATGTAGTTTACATTAAGTGTTGACCATTTCCCAACACTTGTTGCAGCTCTGTTGCTTTGTTTAATGGAACCCTGCTCTGTTTAGTTAGTAAACAGAAAGGGTCCAAGTGAACCTCAAACCATCGGAGGTTTAATATCTACTAAAGTGCTGTGATGATCCAAACCAGGACTGGGTGCTGAACTGCCTACCAAATGATGGTGATGATGATGATGTAAATGTGCATGTGGATGTGATTGTTGTTGGTGCTGTTGATGTTGCTGCTGTGCCTGATGTTGCTGTTGATGATGCTGTTGTTGCTGATGTAGCATTACTGGAGAACCACTTGACATGTGATGTGGCGATGACATATGCAACCCACTATTTAACACACCACCAGTTGGTGTAGTAGATTGTCCACCTGATTGATGAGAAGTCGGTGTACCTGGATGACTTCCACCATTATTTGCTTGCCCAACACTACTACCAATACCATTAGACTCATTTGATTGGTTTGCAGTTTCTTCTGAATCACTGCATGATTCAGAGGAACCTTTCTTAATGCCAGTACTGCCATTTGTGCCATTATGAGTTTTCACATGTTTAGCTAAATGATCACTACGCATAAAGCGCTTATTGCAAATGGGACATGCGAAACGCTTTTCACCTGTGTGTGTGCGTAAATGGCGTTGTAGCTCATCTGAGCGTGTGAAACGCTTACCGCAAAATAGCCAATTGCACACAAATGGACGTTCTCCCGTATGCCATCGTAAATGTGCCTTTAAATGTGACGTTTTACCATACACTTTACCGCAACCAGGTATGTGACACGAGTGTATATTCTTTTTGCGCAAGTGCACACCAGCGGGTCCTAAACGCTCTGCTTCTTGACAGTTTGGACAATCGCAAGTGGCGCGACCAGCATAACGACGTTGTGAACGTGGTGATGGCGTTGTTCCACTGCCACCTTGTGGCGAGGTGGCTGAAGAGACTGCTGAAGGAGAACTATGTGGTAGTGAAAAACCACCTACTCCTTGACCTGGCAACATGCTTTTGTAAGTATCTTGCAGTAAGTGTTGACCAGAACCGAGTAAATGTGCAGTATTTGATAATGAGTGAGATAGTGCTGTGGAGTAATCAGAACCAGCTGTAGCATAGTTTGCCATAGTTGAATGCATGCCGGCACCACCCATATCGAGCCAACTACCAGCAGCACTATGCATATCCCACCAACCCGTATTTACACTAGCCGCTTCAGCGGCTTTATGTGCTGAAGCTGTCACTGCATTAAATGGCCAATCGTATGGGTGACGTGAGTAGACGGAACCAAATGTGGCACCCTCTACTTTTCCTAACAATCCTTGATGCATATGGTGGTTGTCAGCTACCATTCCGCCAGTTGCTGATCCTGTGTTTGGAAAATACAGATCACTGCCATAGCCTGTTGGGCTGCTAACTGCGGCACAGGACGATGATAACGGGCGACTGTAAGGATAAATGCTGAAATTATTTTCAATTATAACAATTGTCTCAAGAACAAAAATTTTAAAACGCAGTTGTTTAAGATACTTACCTTGCTGTAATATTAACCATTGTGTTGATAGTGCTAGAGGGTAAGCCACGTGATGAAGCTGAAGTCGAAGAACCACCAATACCCAAACCACTGCCTGAAGAGGCTGACGATGAAGCTGATGATATGGCGCATGGTGAATGTTGTCCTGTATTAGAGAGTGAACCAGCTGAACCACTATTTCCACCACCACCACTTGTTGGAGAAATGGGACTTTTCTTCCATGGGTGAAAACCTTTACCGACAGCAGCATCAGCCAACGGTGGCGGTGATTTGCTAGACAGTTTATTACATTGTGCCGCCAGCATAGCTAACGGAGTCCCACGCAAACTTGGATGATCCTAAAATGATAAAAAGAAACCGATTAAAAATTAATAAACTTCCCATGAAAATAAATTTATTTAAAATTTTTGATTGAAAAAAAACTTGTTTCATAATTAAAATTTCTACAACAAAACTAACTAAATACAAATTCGTGACGGTATTATTGAACAAAGCCATTTATCATTGTTACCAAATAAAATCGCCGTACTAATTTCGGCTTTTGTTTTCTTGAAATTTTAATTTACCTGCTAAAAAGAAAATAAAACCTCTTCTCTATGAAATGTTGAAGGCACTGATATGATTTATTTATTTTGTTGCTCTGCTGTGGAAGACATACAAACAAAACTATAATTGCCGAAGAACTGAATCGAAATCTAATAATATGTGCAAGAGGAAGTCATTAAAGTCAATCCGAATCGAAAAGAAATAAACTCAGTTTTAATTCCGACTTCAACACTCTCCCACATTTCCAGTGAGCATAACGGAAGATCATAAATCCTGACACTTGTTTCATTTACAAATCGAAAAATAAAAATGTGTGCCGCACAGACTCACCGCTGAGCTCTTGTATGCTGCGCCTCTGCGCCTTGAAGATTAGCTACACAATTTGTTGCTATCTGCAACTGAGTCTGTGTTTCTGAGGGCAATCTGTGGCAACATTCAACAGAAATTCAATATAGTGTTACCTTGCATTAAGTTTTCGTTTTTGATGAATGTTTCGAAATTAAATTTAGTAAAATTTGTCTACGGTAAGGTTGGGTCAAATCGGAACAAACAAGACGCCGGCATTAAATAGATTGGATACACTTTTGTGTTCAAAAAAATAGACAATATAGATTTTTTTGTAATCTTTTTTTGCTTCCTTTTTAAGATGCCAATATCCTCGTCAAACATATTTCGCAACAATATCACTTTAGCATATGGTGTTGAGTTATTTTTTTACTTTAATTTCATTGTTTTGAAGTCTTTGTTTGGTTATATAGCGCCAGATTTGCGATTGATTATAATAATTTTAGTTGAGAAAATAATAAAAATAAATATTTCGAAGAAGTTCGAACACATTAAATAAAATAAATATTTAAATTTTTTTGCAACCATATATAAAACAAAATTTACTGAGTATCAACTATACTGTAAATTATGAATATATTCCAGTAAATTAATTGTACTGCTTAATTGAATTTATATCAATAACAAAGTGGACTCTATAACTTTACTATAATAGACAGTCTAGGTGTGTACATAACAATAAACCATAGTCATAGCGTAAGATAACAGCACCAAAAATACAAAAAAGAACGCGCTAAAGGATAATTTCACAAAAAAACCATTCAAGAATACTTGTATAAACATTTTCAATGATAAAAGTTCTCCAAGATATTTATAACACTATTACTTTGATTCAGTATACGCCAAAAACTGTATAAATTCTTGATCAATACTAAGTCTGTCTGCATATCTGTAAAGCATCTAAACGGTATCTATGGGAATTTCGAATGTGATGCATAGAGCCTCTTTATAAACGTCTAATAGGGTGTATAATGTTATAACAGCATTTTGTATAACTAACATGCATCATCTAAATCAGTGTTTAATCAAAATTGCGTTTTTAAAATATAAAGCTATTGTCCTTTTTTTTGTTTTTGCTTTTTATATAGCACGGTGAAGGGAGTACAAAGCAGATATGTTATTTCTATAGACTTTATACTACCCACGGAGTGCGTAGAGTCACGAGATAGGATCTCTCTTAGTCATTTAAGACTCTCATCGGTGTGACCTGATTCCAAGCATTTCATTCGTCTTCGAATGACATATATTTTATTAATTAAAATGATTTATAAAATGGATTTTTTTATAAGAAACTATTTATTCAAACTTAACAACTGTGAAAAATGGAGAATCTCAGAATTACTTAGTAAAAATTGTTAATATCTTAAAAAAGCCTGACACTTACAGTCCAAACAAATTATATAAGGACTATAAACTAATTAAAAAAATTGAATATTTTCAGAGACCGCTGATGATAAGTACTTGGTAATATTCAGCGATCAGCCAAAGCCAAATTTCAATAAATTAACTAAAACTTTAATTGTTGTATTTTCATTTCTATTCAAACCCTGGCTTTTAAATAGGCTCTTTTCGGCATAAAACGCTTCACTTTCGACAAAAAAAATTTAATGTTATAAAAAATTATGGGTCATTATAGAATAGAATTATTACATCATTGGTTTATAATAATAAGTATAATAATATATAATTAAAAATAGAATTAATAAATTTAATATTTAATAAAGATTTTTCTAATCTTAACAAATTTATTTACACAAATTGGCATATTGTTAAGGCATTAAAAATAAATTGCAAACATTTTTTTTAATACCTTATAATTATTTCATACTACATTAAGGGACTTTTTAGCTTGTATATAACTGTTTAATATACACATAATTAATAAACTGTCCTTAAAGAAAATTGTTTCAAATTCCTGCCTCTTGTACCTAATTTGCACTCTTCAAACTCGCAGATACATGCTTAAATGTCTTTTTAATTTTTAGGATTCATGTTTTGTAGCTTGTACTGAAATAATTTATAAATGAAATTAATTTTAATTGTTTATTATTTTACACATTTTTATTGAATTCTGAGCCAAATTACAAGCAATTGTTTTTTATATTCGATCGCTTTAATTTGCAGTTGTATTTCTGTAAGCTTTCAACACTTAATTTGAGAAATGAAAACAAGCGAAAAATGAAACAAGTCGAACAATGAAACTCACATAAAATTACAATACAGTAAAAGTTGTTTAACAACAGACAAAGTTAAAAATTTATAATTTATGCTAAAAACTCGAACAATTCAAGTCGACCCAAACCAACTGAAAGGCATTCGAAGTCAATTAATATATAATGACTTTCGGTGTAATATCAATAACGCCTGCAACATGAAATGAAAACAATTTCAATTTAATAAAGTGTCGAACACACATCAATTTAAGTTACCCACTTTTAAGCAAATACATATTAGAATGTTTAAATATGCATAGAAGAAATGAACTCATTGCTGAGTTATTCTAAGCAAAACCCAGACTAAATTAGATCATAAAACTCTTTATAACCTCGAAACTGAAAGCCTACACTGCGTATGATTAACATCTAAGTCTGGCTGTAAAATAAAACTAACTACTGCGCACGCTTAAATATGTAACGGTACCAGCACTTAAATATCTATATACATAAATATGGCTTATCTCATCATATATAGATATGTATGACAGAGTGAATAAAAGAAGTGGTACATTTAATTAAGCCAAACAAACCAAAAGAAAACCATAAAAACTACATAAAACTAAATTAAATTGTTCAAGTGCAACAATAATAACAACAATAACAACAATAACATAATTTCACATTGAAAAGAAAGTAACTGATCTACTGCCTGAATCTACAGAAGAAGTTGTAAAATAATTTACTCTGATTATGTAGCAATTGTGTTAATTCGTCTAAAGCGCACACACAGTAGCCATGCGCAACTGCATGCATCGCAATCTTCTACAGCAACGGCTCCATACCTCTTGTTCCTAGAGGCATGGGTGCAGATATAAGAAACAGGCACAGGAATTCCGCGCTACACGTGAATAAATAAAAAAACAAGTCAAGGTAGGAGTTATACTTCTTGATTCCTACTTGAACAGCTACCGCTCAACGGTAACCAGTTTAATTTCGTTTACAGCCAAAAGAATGTACTTATATATGGATATACATTTGAACGAGTATTCTTGTCTATAGGTAAATAAATAAAATTAAATTTAAAACAACTTAAAAATAATTTCGCCAATGTGGTAGAGAAAGCAATCGACTTCCCGACACTCTGTAATTCTCTTACATGCCAACTCACAACCTACAATGGTAGCATTTTAATCTTGCTAATTTATTGGTATCGGGTTAATTTGGTTAAACTTAACCAACAATCTAACTATCAACGACCGCCAGCTACCAACAAGCAATAGATACATAAAGGGAAATAAGTATAAAAAGCACAAAATTCGCGTATAAAATCTTGCAAGAAACGGAAAATTTGCGGAAGCTGCTATTTACAGATAATTACAACAAGCAAATTGAACATAAATTCTATATATGCAGTTTTAATGCAGTTGAGGTACTTGGAACCAATGGTGCTGCTGCTGCTGCTGTGCCAATTGTAACATAAAAGCAGACGTGTTCTTGTTAATGCAGATATTTCCGCATTTTTATTATTGAAAGTACAATTTTAAATTAAAACCATCAATTAGTTCAATGCATAAACCGAATTAAATTAGTTTTTCTAATAGTATATAGAAAGTAGTTTAAAGTATATATAATTCATACCATGTTTAAATGAGATATACATATTGTATTTCTTGTAAATCAAAAATATTCATGTTCAGCAAAATAGCTATATTTCTTCACTTTCAAAGAGCATAAAATATCCTTTCACTTAGAAGCTAATGTATTTTGTTTGAAATATAAGATAATTCTGTATGCTAGTTTTTACTCGGTTATATAAAGAATTGATCATTTCTTCTTCCACGATAAATACCATAGATAAGTTTTTAATAACTTTTTCATGATCTTTGGTTTAAACAGGTAATTAAATTTTAAAATTGGGCTATTCTCACAACAAGAAGAAAACGTTTCATATATATCACATTTTTTTTTTTTTAATAATATTTATTACACCAAATATGAACTATTAGTAAACATCACTGTATGTTAAAATCTTCATACTTAAATTAAATATATATATTTATAAATATAAGTAAATAAATATATACATATTGAACAATGCATATTGCTTTAAATAAATAAAGCAATAAAATGCAATAAAATTGTCATAAAATGTTGTGCAATCTTAAAGATTATATCATATATACGTAATATATATTATAAAAATTATATGTAATTATATATTTTATATCAATAATGTTTTGAAATTTTTAAACTGTAGTTTAGTGTTATAGTTAAGTCATTATGGATTGCCAAATCTAGATTTACTCTCCATCTATTATTTTTTACACAAATTTTGTAGCCCAATCGAACATGTGACTGATACTCAATCAGATATATACAATCAGATATTTTATATATTACTTTATTCATTTTTAACTTCGTTTATTGTAATATTTTAATTTAGATTTAAACTTTTAATTTGCAAATGAACATAATATATCAAATATTTAAAATACCACATACATTTTCAATTGTCAAATAATATAAAAGCGCTGTTAATTTTATTAAGATTTTATTAATCTAACAAAATATCTGGAATGTTATTAAAATAATCTCAAGTGTTTATATATTGATTAATCAATTGATAATGAAAACTATATTAAAAGTAAATCACGAATGAAAAAATTGCTCTTGACTTGCTAATAAAAAACCTCATCTGATCCACGAGCTTTATCGCTACATTGATTGAATTCAGCAAATCAACATCCAGCGCCTTTGGCTGGGTCATGTTGTGAGAATGGATCACGATGCTCAAGCGAATATGGTATTTAATTGAAAAATACGTAGAAGTAAATCATATCTCTGGAATGGAGTGATTAAGTTAAGGGAGTACTGAACGCAGTTGATGTAGAAGAGTGAAGAAGACGGACACACAGCAGTGTTGCTTAAAAAAAAAATGCTGCAGGCCGATACAGGTTGTTATGGTCATATAACTACGTAAATATCAGGTCATACCTACGATTCTATGGTTTTGCTTAGTCATTTTGGTCCTTTGTTAAAAATAATCAGAGATATATAATACTTTAAAAATTCACACATTTCAAAAAAATTAATATATATAAAAAATTGTGTTGTTTTAACTTTGAACTTATTTACAATTAAGTTTAATTCCGTTTAATATACAATCTTTGATAATTATTAATTTGCTTTAAATATTTAGTATTGAATATCAAATTTTATCGCAAAAATTGAGGAATTTTAAAAATGATCCTTATCCAGTAGCAATCAAATAACTGTAAAATTCTTCACCAATATAAACATTTTTCATCAGGTGTAGAAAATCATGTTCTATGGCAAAGTTAATTGTTATTAGAGGTAAGCAGCCGCTTTTGTAAACGTGCTTGAACTTACCTTAACACCGCAATTTTCGCAATGTTCTAGTTTCTTCGGCCTCTGCATGTTGTAGTTGGCATACGAATGCATTGAATACGAACCCCACTACGAACCACTACTGTGCCTACAATTGAAACGATTTGGCGCTTAATTCTTGATTTTAACTTGCACTTAATTGGAGTAATTACAATGTCGAGTTGCAATTAAATTGCTAAATTACGAGGTTTTGGCGCATAGATTTATGCACACATTTTTGCAACCGCACTGAAATGGAATATTCAATTTATAAACAGAAATTCCTCTACTTATCATAGTTGAAGTGTATAGTTGCGGTAACAACTACAACTGTTCTGCGGACGCAGGCATACAAGCCAACAGTGATATTATGCATTATGTATATTACAACAAGTAACTACAACTTGATTTGATTAATCGATCTTTCGGTAGAGATCAGAGCAGAGTACCAACAACGCCAATTTTTAATGTAGGCGAGTTTTTCTTCATTAAAAACTTACAACTGCGTAGATATGTATCTATGTATATGTGTATGTGCGATGATTGGACAGTGCTGTGTTGCATATAATGCTGTGGTTAATGGCTTTTCAAACGGTAACAAGTGTGGATGGCTCACCTTTACTTCGGTGGCGCCACTCTGACGTCGCTAAACTGTCTACGCACTAATTTCTTTTATGAATAATGAATAATGAATTGTTTTCCAATTTGTGTCGGTTTTCATTTTATTTTATTTTCATTCTTTTGACTTCAAACACAAATTTATTTTATTCTATATACAAAAGAACTACAAATTACAAATACACGTGTAAAGAGAAACGAAGAATGGCCAATGTGTGTATTTCAATAAATTTTATCGTGTGATAAATCTCACATGAACAATGTAGTTGACCAACAAAATTTCCCTCGGCTAAAAAAAAAAGAATACATACAGAAACATTTTAAATGCGTGTGTATATCTATGTTTATATTAGTACGTACGCAGTGAAACTAAATGAACGCACTTAGTAGGCAGTTCAAGATCAAAGGCGCTTATCTCAAATGCATTGTGTGTTTTCAGATTTGAGTTAACAGTGTCATGGCACATTGAATTTAGATTTTTCACTTTTTATTACTCATTAAAATATTCCTTGCAACCAACCTCTTCCCACTATTCCTTCACACAGAGTAGCTGTCACATTGACATGGTACTTTTTCCCTTTTGTTTTTATTGTCTACTTTGCTTTACTTTTTATTGTGGCATTGTTGCTTAATTTTTTCTGTTTGTTTGCTCCTGTGCTTATTTGTTCATACGTTCATTTGTTTGTGTGACTGTGTGTTTGTGCGCTGGTGTGTTGGTGTGCTCTAAATCATTAGCAATGGCACCTGCTGTGAAAATTATGACACCGCCTATTGATGTACAACTTGTTGCCGCTATCTCCCAAAGGTGCTGAACATGCGGCGCTGCCACTGATATTATAATACGAGCTTGGCAGTGGTAACATGTATGCAGTGCTTATATGCGCATGCATACAAATCACATACGAGTTTGCTTGACTAGCATAGTTGCAGTTGCAATTGTGGACCACCTTGCACTCCCGTCCCGCCTGACATTGCGAAGAATTGTTAAAATTTGCACTTGTTGCATTTTGGTTTCAAAGCGAGCGAAACGAATTTGCTTTGTTATGCTGATGTTTTTGAAAATCAGAGGATATCTACATAATTTAAGTGCTTTCGTCTGATAAGTTAAAAATTGTATACGAAAATATCAAAACATTTCAGCGAGGTTATTATGAAGACATCCAAAGAGAACTGTTGAAATATGCTAATATAATAGTTTGTTTATCGCTTGGATATCTCATTTTTTGATATGTGATATGTTATATTAAGGAAAATTTTATTTACAAAAGGTTATAAAGACAATTCAAAGGCTCTGTACGGCTGTCATAAGACGTATATACTATTGCACTGCATCACAATATGGTGGACGACCTTAGACACATGTTTATACTGTATGATATTTAATAGAGTGCAGCTTATGGCTGAACTCTGTATTAATAGTACATTGAGTATCACAACATCCATTGCATTGGGCCTAATGCTTGACAGCATCTTCAACTCCAAGTCTCAAAGCTACTTCACAGTGGAAGGCTACTGACTATGGCCACAGTGTTACTCCAAAAAATATTGACTACATCCTTCCTATTCCCATTTATTGTTGAGTTTACTTCCTGAGGTCCTGGCTATAGGGTTATCTCTCATTAGGATAAGGTCTAACTATTTTCATTGAGGGCTCAAAAATATGTAGTGATATAGACAGTAGAATTTTCTCAAAAGAACTGACTTATCACTTGTTCCTGATCTTTGCAGTGTTATTCAGACGGAATTAATACACACTATCACATAGTCAAGCTGCTTTAAAGTTTTCTAAAGGACGACTTAAAGTTTACGTCCAGGAGGATTTTTGACTGCTACACTAACTGGCTTTAACTGAGACGTAGACGGAGTTTAATATTCCTCTAACCTGTATTCTCGATCACAGGGATGTTTTCGACAACTGCAAGTCAAACAAGATATCCAGTCGAATTGCTTTAGGTCTGATTCGGAACACCTAAATATCATTTTGATAGCGGTAACATCATGAAAACACTTATTGAATTATTTATGTGCTAAACAATTTAATAAAAGATGGGATGGCTCAATGATATGTATTCACATATCTCTAAGTTGGCCGCGTTTTATTAAGAAAAGGCCTCTTTTTGAGATTATGATTGGTTTATTTGCGGGTTATAGTTATACCAGCTCCTTCACAGTATGCTTGTAGGAATTTGAAGCTGTAACAAATATCACACTTTCGTATAAAGTGTAATTATATATTTTATGAAGCCAAAGGTTTTTAATTAAAGAAAAATTCTCAAATTCTGTGAGTATCCTTTCTGTTTTTAATATGAAACCTTAATTAACTGCATTTATTTTTGAAATTAAAAGCATAGTAATCACCCTAAAATAACATTGTTTCATCATACTATGCTGCCATGTGCCATTAATGGTCAGTTAATCATGACATTCTACACTTAACGCTGTCATTAACTCAATACTCTTAACCCTCTTAAAGCATTGTTAAATAAGAATAAATACATGGTTTTGTAGAGAAAATTTGAGGGAAATTCTGATTATTTAAAAGTCGTTTCCCATTAAGAAAAGTATAAAATTTGTTAGGTAATTTTCATTTAATATCTTGAAAAATTAGTAAATAATGTTTAAATTTCTTTAACATATGTAAAGACCATTTGCAGTACATAAACAATTTTGTTTCTAATTAACTTTATTATAAAATTGGTTTAATATATTACTTATTTTTATAATATAAAATAATTTTTTTATTAATTTAGATAATTTCTTGTATGAAAAGAAAAGCAAACAACAAAATCGATGTAAAAGTTTAAATGTTAATATGTATTTAATCATACTTTAATATTAAAATATTATGAAAAAGGAAATTTAATATAAGAGTCCTTAATTTGGTAATTCAAAAATAACGCCAATGGAGTTGCAAATATTGGAATGGAGTTAATAATGTTGCTTTGACTTGGTTTCAGTTTTATTTCTTTATGTTTATGTTAAACTGAAGAAACTTCATTAACTTTTTGGTGTCCAAAACATAAATGAATGATTCTTTTGAAACTTAAAATAAAAAAAAATAATTTTGTTTTTTATTATGTAGCTTCCTCTTCATACGGCTTATTGTTAATGAGTTTTTGTATAAGTTGTGCACATTAAGGCATTTCGCGGCGTTCAGTCAGTTGAGTTCAGTTCAGTCTTCTTCAGCATTTCAGTTTATTTCTCTTAAATGCATTTTTCCAAGGAATACAAAAACGATGACTACATGCAAAAGTTAAAAGTCGCAAATAAAAGAAAAAAGCTCAGAGGAATTAAAGTGGCTGAGCTTATGCCACTCTTCAATATGTAGTAGGTATGGAATATCAACATAGCCATACGTTCATGTTATTGTACGGCTATTTTATCTACTTTTAGGACCAACCAGCCACACAATACCGCTTTAGCACAATTGATGATCTCTGCTACTTTTCCATGTCTTTTATTTATCTTTTTTGTTCCTTTATTTTTAATAATTTTTAATAAACTTTTACAAAGTGGCTTGAAAATGAATTTTTTAGCCAAACTAAATTAAGTTTGTTGAGACGTCGTTTCTTCAGTATGAATTTTACTGCACACACAACTCAACTATAGTTGAAAAGTTATATTATGGTAACTGGACTGCTACTGCAGAGAAAAATACAAATTTTATTTGAAATTTTTTTTTAATTTTATTTTACAATATTTCTTATATTTTTATTTTTTTCTTTGATATATTCCTTTTATTTTGTTTTAACAATCGTTTCCCACGCTTCTTTTAATTTTGTGTGCACCAAAATGTTGAGATGCTTAAATTTAAAGTTTGCACCCATTAGTTTACACTTTACATACTAATGGTGAGCATTGGTTGTCTGTAAAGGATTTGCACATGTCTATGGTCGGCTGACTGCACTCCATTCAGCGGTCTGTCTTAGCATTGTCTTTTGGTCTGGGTCTGGGTACAACTACGAGTATGCCAGGGTGCAACGCTTTGCGGTTTGGTTTGCTGTGGGCTTGGCTGGCATATTAAATGAACACAATAACCAATGAACTTTTTAATTGCCAATGAAATTGACTCGCTGCTGTTTTGGCTTACGGCTTGCATATAAATACGTTTAAATGTCGAAACGATAAATAAACGAAATAGTATTCGGAAGCACAGAACTCACATTTAGCTCTTTCACGTTTTTTACTACACATTTGGCGCCATTGTTAAAGGGTAGTAAAATATTCGTTCTAGGGTTCAACTAAATAAACGTGAGTGTAAAAGGTTAATGCTATTTAAAATAAAATAATGCAATTTACTAAATGAATACTTAAAATGATATCGCTATAATTACAAATTATTAGACAAAATTAATAGCAATTATAAATTAATAATGATATTTATACTATATAACACGAAACCACTTTTAATATACTTTTATTAAAAAAAATTCCCTTACTTGTCAACCAAGGCAGCTATGGTGGATACTAATTCTCCATACTAATACAAACTCAAAGATACTAAAACTTCAACATTAATTGTAAATTTGTCAACACTTTTCATTTAACACTTTCTTAAACTTTTATGTGTAAACGTTCCTGCACTTGGCTGTCCGAGTCTCGAAGGAGTAGCAGTAAATCTTACCAGAAGCAGCACAGTTGAGGGTGTTTTATTGCTATGCAAAATAGCATTAGCAGTCGTCGTATGGTTACAGGTTTGTTAGGCAGTCAAGTTAACATATAAAATTCAATAAAACAATAACAACAGTGTTGAAAAATAAAAACTTTCAAGTCAGCCAGCCACACAAATAACTGAAGGCATAAATATGGTCATAAGACCGCTGTAAATAATTGTAATTGAATACCAACAATTCGTGGTGTTGTTTTGTGGTTTGCCACGTTTTTCACTCTATTATTGTTGGTTTTGAAAAAAAAAATTAAAATTAAAAAAATCAAAAAATTATGGGCATACATGACTATAAAAATATAAAATATAAATAAAAGAAATAAGTACGTTGTAAACTTAAAATGGTGGTTAAAAGTAGGAGCAGCTCTTGCATACGACTATAAATAATCCAAAAAAAAAAACAAAACAATCCCAGCCCTGGTCTGTAGAGCGCCTTCGATGGCGTGGCTTGTACTGTCATAAACACATTTCATTAAAAGGGCACAAAAATACTTCATAGTTTATTTTATCTTGTTTAGACCAAAGTTTTGTTTTGTTTATTTTAATGCAGTGCAATTATTTTGAGTTTTAAGTAAAACTTTTTAAACTGCTGGAGAAATTTAATTTTTTAAAATGAATTGTGTTTTAGTTAATTAAGCATTTATGAATGAAGCTCATTAACAATAGTATTAGAAGTTGTTCTAGAAATTTTAGTTTCATATAACATAGTAAATAAGTAAACAGGAACATTATACGCGATAACAGAACATATTTATGGTTTCTAACGCTTTTATTTTAAAAAATCGTTATAAGTAAATCATTAATACTAAAAAATTTAATTAATGAAAAATCAATTTTCGGTCATATATGGCTTTTATTTCTTATAAGAATTGCTCTCATTTAAATTTCAATAAAAACAAACAGGAATAAACAGGTAAAAGGAGATATATTCCGAGTACCTCATTTTATAGTCCCACCTAATGTACAAAATGTCATATTTTAGTTACAAAATCATGAAAATAATACAAAAACAAATAAAAGGTAAGAAAGTCTCTGGAAATTAGATATACACAATTGCTAAACTATGTGAAAAGTAAATTTTCTAAATGATAACATTTCAAAATAATCATTAACATCACTTTAAAATTAACTGATTTTCAGTTGATTTGATTTTGATATCGAAATCGCCCAAAGAAAAATATTTTAAATGTAAATGAAATAAAAGAACTTATTCATTAAATTATCTGTTAAGAAACCTTGTTTTTTAGGAGATCAGAGCTGATATTACTGGTATTCACTTTTCAATTATCCTACTTGCAAGGATAAACCATGTAATTAAACCAAAATGTCTGACCATAGCTAAACACAAACGAGCAGATATCAGATCTCAAGATCGACTTGGTCCAACCTAATAAACCAGTCAAATGATTCAACTAAGATGTAACCTGAACGACACTGTGATATTGATGCTGACGGGTCACTGCGTACTAAGAAGACATGTTATGACTGGCTCTGTCCTATAATGACTATTGTCGGTATTGTAGCTCATCAAATGAGAATGAAACTATACTTTAACTCATGCGGCAGTAGCCATCATTGGACCTATGGAGTCTTTTTATAACGACCTGAGAGAGCTATCATCCTGCAAAAATTAGGTGCTTGCTCATATTTATACACATGTCAGGTTTATTTTCTTGTACTTTAATGGGGGAGTCGTGCCTCCTGTGCTGTTTGTACAAGACGTACAAGACCGCCACTTCAACCCAACCTAATACAGCTAAAGCCATACCATAACATATCTTATCCATATGATAGGTCTGTCTGAGCTCAAATAATTCTATCCTTGCCTCGACGACGATAAGACGTTTAATCGGACACAATGCGATTTTTTAGCCTTACACAAGGATAGAAGGATTCTCATACCCCAAGGTATAATAAAGACTAAAACTAACCTGACATCAAGACAATGGAGTTTTATACAACTCACAGCGATCTCATAACAATTGCACAGAACAGAGATCACTGTTTATTTAGAAAATGACAATATTTAGAGCACAATAGATGATATAGGTCACAGTGTACAATTGTCCCTATATCAATTCAATGATAGTAAAATTAATATTTATATATAAGTAAAAATGTCTTTAATAAAAATAAAAAAACAATAATAAAAATAAAACACAGCGACTGAACCATGAATAGGAAAGAGAACAGTGGCAACATCTGCACCACCTACCTACTACTTATACAATAACCTTAATCTTTATTATACAGTCATTGTTGTGTATTGTTTAAATTTTGTTTATATATGGTTTAGTTTATAAACCATTGTGTATCATTTATAAAAAGTTGTAAACAATAACTATAAAAGTAATTATATAAAATAAAGCGAAAAAATCAACTAAAAAGCTTTTTATTAAGATTCACAGAAGACTTTAATAACACAAATAATAATAATTTATAAAATAAAGTTAAAGTCGTGTCTCTTTCACGACATGGTAAACATACATAACGATATATGAATTAATATAAAATAATTAAAAATCTTATGTCTACTCTTAGTATTCGGTAATGATCTCATACCAACAACTATAACTATTACATGTGAAAAATATTTATTAAATTATGCAAAACTAATTAAAAGTTGAACAGTATATTTTATTATAATTTTACAATATACAAATATTTTTAACATATATTAACTATTGTAAAATTGCTATGAAGCTGTTCTATAATCTTAATAGCTGCTAGTTATAAATATATTGCAAAGCTTGTTTACAGTAATTTGCATATTAACTCATAATATTCACATAATATAATAAAAGATGGTACCACACACAAAATCAAAACACAAGCTTTCATCTGATTTAGTGTAAATAACGTCTGTAAAAGCGTTTAAATCGTATGTAAATTTAACCCGTAATAAATTGTGAAATTAACAAATATTTACACGAACCGATAGAATCTCTCCTCTCAAATACCCTGAGGCTGGCAAAGGCTGCATTACTAATTGTTTTACCTACCCGTCGTATTACGGGTAATTTAAAATATCAAGACTCTCGTACTACTAAGTCAATACCTTATAAAATAGTGGTTGTTTTCACGCTATAACATAATATAAACAATAACAATTACTTTTAGCATTAAAAAAATTTTAATAATAATAATTTTTGTGCACATTTAGTGAAACTAATAAGGTAAGATTATCTGAGCACAACATAACCCACATAATCCAGTCAGTTATTTAGATCTACTTTTTTTGCTGTTAACTGTTTCTTTTACCACTAAAAGTTAATTTCAAATAATTACTAATCAAAAAAATAATAATAATAATTCAATAACACAACTGTGTCTTTCTGACCTAGAAAACTTCCACTTACTACAAATTCTATTATTTATGTTAAAATCCAAAATAATGAGAAATTTAAAAGAAATTAAGATTTAATCAATTGCAATCAATGTATACTAGCAAGTACGCAGATAAAAAAGATACCAACTCTTGAATAATGAACCTGAATGCTCTTAATGTTAAAATTATTTACTGCGTAAAATACTTGAGATAAAGATTTTTCCTATTTAATTAGAAATAATTGTTTAACTACAGCAACTGTCACATTATGCGCAATAATAAAACTCATTTAAGGTCTTAACGCTTTCCTGTTATAAAATCGCTATAAATAATTCATGAAGTCTAAAAAATTGAAATTATTAAAAAGCATTTATGGATTTTGTTTCTTACGAGAATTACTATCATTTGACGGTTTTGTTTCTTCTATATACATGTAAGTGACTATAAAAATAGAGTTAAAGGTTTCTAATTACAATTGCATAATTACCATAATAAAATGAGATTATCTTAAGATCTTAACTTTACTTTTAAACCAAGCGTCAGGCATATCAAAACTATGAACTTATAAAGGAAATAATTGTTTGCTGCACAATATATTAAATCAACATCAGTAGCTTAATCAGGGGGAAGCGTAAGATTTAAGTATACCCTACTTAATTCTTAAAAGTGTTAAAACTCCTACATATTTTAAAGAAATTTAAGTATATTTTCATCTCTATGAAATATTAAAAGCATTTTTTTTCGAAATTTAATTTTAAAATTACCAACACTTTCTACATAGTGACAAAGAATGATAAAGAGGGTTTTGATCCATGTTCTGTAAACCGATAAAACTGAAGATATATATGATCTCACTCCTTTCGGACTATATTCTAAGAGAAACTAACCCATGATATTGGGAGATTTTGGGTTAGGCTCAGACCCCTTGCACTGCGAACAGCTTGATATATTGTGCAATATTCATACAGTTATTGCCGATATACGCCCTCAGTTGCTTGAAAATTTAACTTTCAATTTATGTTCATTAATTCAGATAGTATTTATTTTATATTTTAAATAAATAAATCTTTATTTTATAAATATTTTATATTTTTATATTTATTTTTAAACGCAAAAAGTATCGTACACTGATTACTCACAACAATAATTCACATATATTACTGACTCAACACCTTAAAGAAGAAGTCTTTTTCGAGAGCTACAGTTTCACTAGCTACATACCTAAGTATCCAAAATTACAGTTACTAGAATAAGGACTGTTTAAGTCCTTTCTATGTATGCCAATTTTTATAAATAGAAAGGCCATAACTCGATTTTGTTACAATACTATTCAAGAGGTATATAGTGAATTCTAAAGCAGAATATATATAATAAGTACTATGACAAATTCTTTTGTAAAATTTTTTCCAACATATGAGTATACGTAACTCCGAAGATATAATACTGATATGTGATTAAATTGAATAAAAGTTACTATAAATATTAAATTAAACAATTTCTGAGACGGAATAAATACTTCATTCCCCTTGGAAAATATTTTTTAAATCCTACATTTAAACTTCAATCTTGACAATATACATATTAACTACGCCGCTGTTCACTTGAGACTTTAAGTCTGATATGCACTTATGTATTCCCATGAAAATACTATTTCCGTTATTGAACTATTGTTATATTTATTACTGCAGTTTGTGAGTACTTTAAGAGTACCTAAGGAAACGCAACTGTAAGTATCTCACTATCTTTACATATAAGTGAAAGTCTATTAAACCTAAGTAAATTGAGAGAATAATCAATGAAAGTCACAAAATATGTTTTTTAAAAAGAAATGAAAAACAGGAGACCAACTGTCTACATAATTTTACTATCAAGTGAGCAAATGAGAAGAGATACGTGTTCTTAGACTATTTATATAATTATAAGATAATTAAATTATTCACATATTTAACACGTTACGATGGAGATGCATTATTATTGTACACAATGATCACATGTATCCATACACGGTGTGCACATGTTGGTATTAACTTAAATTATCTTAAATTTGCAATTAAGTACTACAGAGCGAGTAATTTTTATACTATTTAAAATCTCATAAATTTATTGTGTAAAACATTTAAAAAGTTGCATTTTAAATATAGACAAATGCAGCTGCAATTAGCAGACATTTTAAACTAACGTTTGCGTTCCCGGCTATTAACCACTCGTCAGTTTTAATTAAGCTACCAACTTTACCTTTTTATAATACACCTAACTTAAGTAACCCTATCTCAACTTCAATTGCCAGTACAAACACGATGTTCCACATGTCCGTCCGTGCAACATTCCGCGATGAAATGTGTTTCGTTGTGGTTATGCAAAAGTACGTAGACTTCGATGAGAAGTGCAATAACATGCAGCATAGACAATGTGAAATTGTTAAAGTTACTGAAACTGCCACTGCCATCAACACTGCCATAGCCATCGCCATCGCCACTGCCACTGCTACTACCATTTCCACTTCCACCACAAATGCTTCCACTTCTGCTACTGCAGTGCGGCGCATTCATGCACTTCAGACAGACACAAGTGCCAAGTACAACTAAACGTTACACAGATAAAATGCTTAAAACTTTTGCAATTAGAACACTTGGAGCAATTGTTCAACGGTGAATGCAATTTTAAATTAACAAAAAGTGTTTTTGCGTTTAGTTAAGTTCATTGAAACTTAAAACTTGAAACTTAAATGGAATAAGTGCAGCAATTTCCAAATCACTTTCAAAATTACACTCACACGAAATGTGTAAACATATCTGAGTATCCGAATATCTGAATTTCTATCGAAAAGATAAAAATACTGTAATGGAAGTTAAAAAATATATAAAATAAAATAAATAAATAGAGTTCCTAGGGCTTAGGGAAGCATATAAGAGCATAAGTAAGCTAATTGTGCTAATAGAAAGTATACAAGGGATGAGAAATTGTTTACTGATTGGTTGCAGTGGAAGGCCCACAAATAACATTCTATAGACATCAATTAGGTATTAAGTCGGTTTGTAACCACATTTCCGACAAGAACCCTTAAGATTGAAACATATAGGGTAAATCTATATGCTGTCGAATTTAGATAATTTAATAGATCGGATAAGCTGGCCAAAAAGTACATCCCTAAACACTATTTCGTCTGGACACCAAAATCGAGCATTCACATAGAAAATATTTAATGGTTTCTTTTTCCTACAGGTTTCCATAATTTTTGCAATGAATATCATAACGAGTGCGCAGTTTTTCTGCATAGGTTACTTTCTGCTTATATACACCAGTGACCAGAGGGAACTGCAGTATACCTTGCATTATTCACATGATCCCTCTTGATAAGTTCCCAACATCTACTTTTATGCACAGTAAAGTTTGCACAAGACTTAAACGTCTTCCAATTGTGATTAGAAAGCTAAAAAAGTAGAAGTAAGTACTTCTGTTAACGGTCATCTACTTTGTGATATTCTTCAATGTTCCCATATCCAGGAACCCAAAGAGTGACGTCAGGTAGCCAGGTCAATCTGTCACTTATCTCTCTACATTCTCTTGCTATATTTAATTTTATGATAAAAGATTCAAGGAATTTGACAGCCGCCTAGCTGTCAATAAAAATGCCAACACTACAGCCATCCTGTCAGTAGCAGACGTAGTATTCTGTCCGAAAGTGGCGTTCTAAAGGGTCCTATAACGCACGATGTCCTCTGAATTTTACTGCATTTTGGAATGTTATAGCTCTTATTCAGAACTGACCGCCAAATTTATTTAAACTGATTTAATAATAATTATTTAGTCTATTTAAATGAGGTTTAAATACTGGATGGAACAACGAGAAAATAAAGAAAATATATGAATAAGAAATTTCTTCGGTGGAATGATTAAGTTCACAGGACACTGATATACAGAACTATTTTTGCATCAAGCCCAAGCTTGGCAATAGTCCGTCAAGATCTCTTTGGTAAGTAAATAGACTACACAAACCCCGAAGAGATTATATACAGTGTATAAAAAGTTGTTTCACTTTAACTGCATCAGTTAATAATTTGAAAAATATATGGTGATATAAATTTTCTTACACATTTTCTGAGATACTCGGAAAAAATAAGATTAAATAAGACTATGGAAAGTACTTCATATTAAGAGTGATGAACACTGCTAAAATCAAGTATCTTTTTTATTTTGTTTAACAAAAACACGCATTGTTTCAGTATACAAACAAAAATACTTGCTTTATTTGAAACTAAAAAAAGTTTGTTTACTTTAGCAGAAAAGCCCTCTAATATACAACCTTTGTACTAAGAAAAGATACAAAACATGACAGGCAAATTTAGTTTAAGCACAGAAAAACCTTTTTAAATCCTTAAAAATACATATGATCCTTACTCATTAGCATTGTAAGTGCATAAAAGCAAGTAGATCAAGGTGCTTGAAAAATTTACTCAGTATATATTTTCTACTATATCCTTTATATTCTTTGAAATATTTCACAATATACATTGTGTGGCACAAAAAGAAGACTGAATAATACTAAAAATATTTATTTATTTAAGCAGCATTACACTTCAAAAATAGTTCATTATACACACAGTATTGTAAGAGCAATTGGACTTAACTGACAAATATAACGGAGAAGTGTAAACCTTGCATTAAATGTCAAAGCGGATTTTGTCAAATAAATAATGCAAGCCTCTTCAGTAAATGTCACTAATCCGGCACTCATACTTGTGGTACATATACTGTATTGTGCAAAAATATTTGCAAAGTATATCAAGAAAATTCGGCTCTATACAAATTCACATTTTGTTTTTCTATACTATGCAGTATATATATTTTTTAAAATAATTTTTATAATATAAAAACGTTTTGCAGCAAATTTTCTACACAGCACACTACACAATTTGTAGTGAGATAAATGCATCCTGCAGTGATAATCACCGACATTAACTGTGCAGGCAATACATTTTATATATTCATTCATTTATTAAAAATAAATAAAGTACCGCTGACTGCCAAAGAAGTCCTTCTTGTGCTCTGCGCTAATTTGTTACAATCGGCATCCAGCATCAGCGTCGTGGCAGGATCTATACATTGCGGCAACAGCATCAAAGGTGCAGCAGCATCATTAATTTGACAAAATGCTTTCTTCAAATGAGCAACGAAAATACATTAATTTTTTTTATTTTGAAATTCATTCATGCTGCATTTTCCCTTGGCTGTAAGTGTTTTTATCCCACTGAGTTTGTAATGCGAAAAGTGCGCTCAGTACAGAAAAACGACGACCATCAAGAACTATCAAATTGTAGCAATTATATAACCTGAAGTAGCTATTTGAGTCACATTAAAGGATCAACCCATGACAAACAAAGGATATCAAAAAAAGCGCAAATTAACGCAGCGGGTATAGCTTTTATTTTATTGAAAATAATTATAAAAATACATCAGGATTATTTCCTTTTAAAACAAAATATTTAAGACTTTCAAAGCATTGCTATGTTCAAAACTATTTTGAAAAAATGTTTTGAAATATTTTAAAAAAATATTTAAAAATAATTTGAAGAAAAAACTCTTTATACTGGTTTAAAAAAATATTTTTTAAAATATGCAGACAAACGAACGGTTCTTTTAATATTTAAAAGAGTTTGCGTGACTTTTGACATATCTAATTTGATAGAATTTTATACATTCAATTCTGAATTTTTATTTCTTTTAACAAATAAAAATAAATTTTTTTATGTTTTATTTTAACAGCACAAGCATTTTTTTATATGCAATATACACAATAGCTTAATATTATTTTTTATTTTATTTTTTTAAATAAATTTTGCAGACATTGGGTTGGCAGTCGTAATCGGTGCCATATATTGTACATTCGTGCCAATAATTATTATGTTTGGTATTTTTATTAATGGAATACACAATATAAAAACTGAATATATCAGCATTTGTTGGGTTTAATAAAAAGTTAAAAATGGCATTTGGTTTTTACATTAATTTAAATTTTGTATAGATTAAGCCCAAGAGACGCATTAATTACAGTAACCCTTTAATAGTTTCTGCTTTTAAAGCTATTTGCAACACCTTAATAAATATCATTTTAATTGTTTTCTAACAGTTGTTGAAATGAAAATAGTATTTATAAAATTTTTATCTTGGGAAAATTTATTTATAATTAACTTTTTAAAAGTTTTTGATTAATGAATTACTTACTCAACATAAGCTTACTTTAACTAAATGGGTTTACTTTATGTTTACTGCATAAATTAACAACAATCACATATTTGAATGTAACTATAGATAAAATTTGTAAGTTTTTTTCAAAGAAATCTATAAAAAAAAATTAAAAATTACTTCTAATACATTAATTATCTAATAACTTAATCAAGAGTACTATAACCGCAACAAAAATATTCGTGCTTGTGTAATACGGTTTTGGCCAAACACAATACCCTTATCATGCGTAACATCGCATTTCCGAACTTGACCTACTCTTCTTCTCGAAACTTAAAAGCCAATTGAAAATCGAATATTTGTTACATTGGAGAATTTGTTACGCTGAAGAACTCAAGGACAGATCAAAAATTGCATATCAGAAATACTCTGAAGATTAGAAAAGGTGCTGACATAAACGCTTTCTGTGGGGGATGATTTTGGTGGAGATAAAATAGATATTGATGAAAAATAAATATTTTCTTATATTGACTTATTATTCATTAAATAATAATTATAATATTAGAATATGATAAGAGTGATAACTTACTTTCTAAAATACTTCTTCTGCTCAACAAATATGATACTCAAGTAATTACTGCTTGCATAAAATAAACTGCAAACTGACGCATTAAATTAGAAATGCACCTATTAAATACAAGAGGTCTCCCGTTTCTAGTAAGTAAGCGTAAGAGAGTTAATTTATGTCTTCCGTGAATACTGACTAAGTAATTTATTGTATTACATAATAAATCAGCACTGTAAGCTACAAAACATTAGTTAAATAACACTTTAAAAAATCGAATGTATATTAATTTATAATATGTATGATTTAATGAAATGTGTGAATTGATACACATATTATACATATAAATTCAAAGATTATATATATATGAAAGTTATATATAACACACAGCTACTAATGTACGCCTATATTCCATGTATTGAAATATTGCAAATATTTGAATGTGATTATATTATAATATAATATATGAACATTAGAGTGGACGCAAAAAAATTTTTTTTTATTTCCATATGTCTTTGGTTCTTAAAATATTCCTTTTGATGATAAATTAAGGGAAATAAAATTTCAGATGGATCGCATTGTGCCAACCCATGCCGAGTTGAGCTCAAAGTTGAGAAAGTATCTCAATATATTATTTGACTTATTATAAAATTAAAAGAACATCTCTTAAGTACTATTATATAGAGCTATATCAGTTTTACTAGAGTTTGAGTCTGATAAGTAATATATTAAAACCTTTACAAGATAATACCATCTGATAGAATTAACTGTTAGAAAGTTTAATTGAAGTAAAAAAAAAATATAACATATTATAAAATGTGAAAGAGCATCTCATAAGTACTCATAGAACTACATTTCTTTTACTAAAGTTTTGAGTCTTTAAATGGATAATAAGTAATAGATTAAAATCTTTACAAGGTAATAGAGTTACTTTTAGAAAGTTTATTTGAAGTAAATAAGATTAAATTTTAACAAATTGCAACAATTTTAATAAATTTCGTTAATTGTCATTAATATCATATTTTTCTTATGATGACACAACTTTTTTTTATTTTTTTTAAACAATCTGAATAATATAGAATTTCTTTTTATAACATAACATAAGCAAATACGTAAATTTCTTCGTTTTATATAAGTTCTATTTAAGTGCAAATATCGTACAATAATTTTTTAATTTGAATCAATCAATTATAATACTATAATACAACAACATTTTAATCCATCTAACCATTCTTAGGCAAACCAAACATTAAACAATTTAAGAACCATTAATCAATCCAGGCTTCAAGAAGTGAATCAAAGTAAATCACTAAACAAACCGCAAACATCAGCTCTACAATTCAACTAACCAAAACAACATAAAACACTGATGAGGTGTTGGTTAATATCAGTTGAGTGAAGCTCAAAGATGCAATTGTGAATGCGTTCAACATTTTCCAAGCAGTTTTTAACAACATTATCATTACGTTTGAAATATATCAACCCAACCGCAACTGACTAACAACATTTCTTCACTGAATCATCATTGATTCACAGTTTCACTTACTCACTTACTCACTCACTTACTGACTCGTTGTTCATTTTTTATGTTTTCACTTAGAAAATTATGAAAATTTCATTATAGACATGATCAATGTTGTAATAATGATGATGATTAAAAATTTGTTTTTAATCTTAATGATAATATACGAGTACAATAAGCCATTTTTATATATTTCTAACATTTTTTGTTTTTGTTTTTGTTTTGTTGTTTTTCACTATTATTAAATTTGTTAAGCGTTTACATATTTTAACTTAAAGATGGTCTTTACATTTAACTGCTTAATGCCACCAACGGGTCGCCGATAGAAATGAAAAAAACTTTATTTTGTTGTGGTTGCATCTAACTGGCGTCATTCAATGTATTCCCACATTCGTCACGAACTCCTCAACTCAAAGTTTCAATTTATTTTCACTAAATTTTATTGGGTACCAAAACAACCACAAACTACAACAACAATAGTAAGAACCTTAAAAGATATATGTTATGTACAAGTAGTTATGAAAACTCGTGTTCGTTAATTTGGAAAAAGATATAAAAAAACGGGCCAAAAATACCTAACAGAATTCATACTATAGCCAAAGGCAAATGATAGAAACGTGAAAATCGATTGACGGATAAAGGTAAGAAAGGTAATTTTCGTCTACATGCAGTCAAAGTGCATACAAACCACATAAAATGTTAAAGGAACAAAGTAAAACGCTTCAGAAGGTATTTTGATTTTTTTACTTGATTTTTAAAGTTGTAAGCATTAGCGAGTCTATAATTTTCCCCTTTACGCCTAATGTTATTTTCAATATTATTTACACGATCGGTACGATCATTAAATCACATAAATTTGTACACGCTCAACACCGTCAAATCTAATCTCATCAAATCTAATCGCATCACAGCCAGAAACTAAGCAAGTGAGCAAGTGAGCAACGAGGGAAAAGTCAGGTTTACTTGCAATCATGACGGAACTTATTAGGAATACGAGGTGTCCATAGATCAAGTGTAGTAATAATCAGAAAATATTTAATAACTCTTAAAAATTTTGCTTTTAATTAGTTGTGCTTTATTGACTAATTATTTAAAAATTATTTAAATATTTTAAATTGACTTGGCTATAAATAAAATGAAATTGTAATAAACTTTGACCATTAATTATTGTACGAAAATTACTTAGCAATAATGGAATGACATTAATTGCTGCATGAACTTAAGGTTACACAAATAACAAATTGCATTTCTTCATGATTTGACGTGTACAACAAGTGAATATTATTTATGTCATTAAGTAGACTCTAATATATGAAATATGAAGCAATCAAAGTCAAAATACAATCAATGCAATTAAAAAGAAAAACAAACATGTCAAAAGTTTTACTAGCGAACTAGCATGGACGTCAAAATAATAGTTCTCAATTTTTAATTATATTTTATTTGTTTAAATTATAAACATTGAATATAAAATTATAATCAGAATAAAAGTATTTAAATAAAGTCTATGGCTAAAAAGTTTGACTGATTCTGTAGTGAATCTCTGAAATTGTAAAATTTTAAACGCCCCAGTATGATCTTGAATAACGCTACTGAAAAAAACCCGACTTAAACTAGCAGTGATCCTCTATCACAGAGAATAATTAAATAAATAATAAAACGTACGAAATAATTAACAAATAAATAGTTTTAAATAGTTTGATATTAATATGTGAAGAATTTAAAGAACTGAATTTACAATTACTAAAGAATTTGAAACTTATCTCTAATTCTACACAGCTGTCATTTTACGAAAGATTCTTAAACTACAATAATATTTTTTACAAAGTGATTAAAAACAAATAGTTAGATGATAATTTTACTATCTTTAAGATATTTATTTCTTAATGTGTTTCCTATGCACTAATTTGTATTATAAATAATTGACCACTGGTGATGGATGTCTGGCGACATTTAAAACAGCTATACGATCAGCCTAAGAACTCACTTGTATAAAATTAAGAAAGTTTTCTGTATTTAAAATTTTTTTCATTATCTCTTTGAAATAGATTTCTTTCTTATAGATAAATCTAAATAAATCTAAATTTTAAATAATAGCCTTATTTCACCATTACTAGTAATATCTATGATATATTTTGCAGAATGTGTCATATCCACATATGACATATTCTGATCTTAAGTAATATGTACAGAATAGATGACTAAATCTCTTAATAATAATAAATAAAATAAAAATTGAAATTTTTAATTTTATTCAATTGATGATTTAAATTTTCTTATTTCGTCTCGAAATCATAAGTTTCCACATACGAGTATTATTTTTCATTGATTATACCATCATTTTTACAATATAAGTCGTGATTTTTTCAAATGCCTTAAGTAAATAAATAATTGATTATATAAGCAAATATATCAATATCTTATATAAATAAATTTATTAAAAAATTATTTTAGTGATGTGTCAATTAAACCATTAATCATCAGACTGTAAAATATAAATATATAATATATGCAAATTTTAATATATATTGAATAAATTTTATTAAGGTTTGTTGACATAAGACAAACGATGATGGAAGATCCAAATGAGAGCTACAATTATGTAAAAGAAACTTTTATACATTAATACTCTAAATTTTTTACTAACACCACATAGGCTGTTTAGAGAGTTATGCCTATGGCTATTATGTTTACACCTAAAACACCTTTTACAATATTTTTTTGTTATACGAATATTAGTATTATTTTTTAAAATTAAAATATAGTTTTGTAAATTTAAATATAAGATTGAGAAACATGTTTTGCACCATTAATTTGACAGGTTCCCATCAAACAATACCTTACAACATTTCATTTAATATTTTTAGAACAAATTTAACTAAACTTTAACTTAATTTATAATTCTTTATATATATAGGTATATATATACTGTATTTTAATTAATGAAAATTATATTAACAAATACTAAAAATGAAGCAAATTTTTAAAATTATATGGATTACTTTTTAATTAAATTAATTTAAGCCAAAAACAAAAGTATTTTAAAAGTACAAACAAATATTTTATTGTAATCTTAAAAAATGAACTTAGGATAAATAAAACTATAATATTTCAAGTAGCCCACAGCCAATTTCTAACAAATTGACCACTGCATTTGCATGGAGTCAAAAATAATTTATATATCCTCATACTCGCACTCGAGTGAGTAGTCATGGAAAGTGTACATGTGTAGATATGTGTGAAAATATCTTTTATTATTTATTATAATACGAATTGGTACAACCTCAACTGCCAAAGCAATTGGCTACCGGTATTTCAGTTGCTGTTTAAGAAAAAATTACACAAAAGCAATGTTAAGCCCAGAGAAATTCAGTAACAACAAAATCAATGCTAAATAATGGCCAAAAGCTATACATTTTCTTACAGCCCGAAACTTGGTTGAATATGCAAAGCGACAGCAAGCACAATATTTGTTGTTGCTGTTCTGTTGATGTTGTTGCTCTGATGCTCTGATACTCTGATGCTGTTCCGGAATTGGACACAGCAGTGCACAGCTGGAGATGAAGTACCCACATAACACCCAAATGCCAGCAACATGCTTACTCACATATACGTACATTCATACTAAAACTCACTTTAAATGAAATTGTACGAATGAATGAAAGAATGAATGAATAAATCGTATATTGCCAATTTAAAGCAACAAGATTGTTATTGCTGCTCAAAGCAAAGATACTCACTGTTTGTCCAAAAGTCATAAGTCAACAGTGAAGTACGTAACGCAACCATTCCTTGACACAACATTTACAGCGCATCCTTTTATGTGGTTTCTACTTAAACAGTTTGTTACTGTGCTTTTGTTGATTGACCAAAGTATTTGCTACTTCCTAACTCAACACTCAACTAAATAACATTCATTCAAGTTATTGTATATCCAAACCACAAACACAGTTGCTAAGCAATTTATCACTATACCCGCCTGAGATTGACGACGCCAACATGCGGCAATAACCAATGCGACGTATCCGACCAAGTCGTTTGCGTAAATTGATTTGCATATCCAATTATAAACACATTCGCGCAAATTCTTCTATCCACACATCTCCCAACTAACCGTGTTGGTTAACATTTGCGCTTGCGCATCCTCTCCAGAAGCAGATAAACAAACCGGCAGAGTTACAGTTGCATCTATAGAAGTAAGTGCAGCTTGTTTATGTTATATGCGCTTATTGCACCGAATTCAAAGTCAAAGCATTTAATGAACTCTCTCAAGTTAATTGACTTTTAAAATGGGTTGGACTGGTAGGTCGGTAAATAAGTAAATGTGTAATTTTAATAAAAGATTTGTTTACAATTATTTTTAATTCTTTTTGTTTTTAGTCTTCTTTTGTTATTACATCAAATTCATTTTGATTAAGTTTGATTTTATCGCGATATCATTAGTTGCTACATAACTTGTGACACTTCCAAGACGATCGGCCAAGTGCATTTAATTGTGTGAATATTTCGCCATTTAAGTGAATTTAATATAATTTTAATAACACTATCATTTCGCCTATAAAAGGTGTGACAATTTCGTACTAATGTATATATCGGTTATTATAATGCAATTGTGCATAAATTTAAATATTTTACATTTTTCACATCTATCATTTTTTTTGAAAATAAACGCTGCAGTTTTCTTATATATAGTATTACACAAAAAATATACAAAATTAGAGTATGTATACCACAGGACCAAAGTCTAAATGAGTCCTAACACTTCTCCCTTGTTAGAGAGAGTTATAACAGAGAGGTATTGGTAAAGAGGTAGTTAAATATTTCATTCATTTTTATATAATTGTTTCATTTTATTTTCTTTGAAGTTTTTGCTGTCGGTAAAATTTAATGAGTTCAATTCTTAGAAAGCAATTAATTTCTTCAGCATGGAAAATGAGAAGTACACACTTATATATGAACTTCTTTATCATATCTGTTCACATAAAAGCATAAATATATTAAGTAATAGACTAATGTTATAACTGTTGAAAAATTAAGTACATATTGTATATTGAAATACTTCAACTTACAATCATTGCTAAATTTCACTAAATGGACATTTTGCTCACCAGACAAAATCGATTTACTCTGCACTAAAAACAATGACAGTATTCAATTAGCAAGTGGACATTCACAATAGGAATTAAATTACAATTAATACCTATATACAATTAATAACTATATACGACTATAAAACTTAATTCTTTTATAATACCCTTCAGATTGTTGTAAGGAAGTAGTGTATGAAATAATATTTGCAGGATATTTCAATACAGTAAAAAAAAATTTTGTAGAGATTATACATACTATTATTGTATGTTTATACAGTTTAACAGTTTATGAACCTAGTATTCAATTGTTTGCTAATATTTACGATTATGAAAAAAAAAGACAAATTAGAATTATGTTTTATATATTGGCTCGACTAGATTATTTGGCAATGATCTACTCCTTTAATCTGCTCCAATCTTTATTATATTTTAAGGTATATAATTTTATTTTGATGTGTTACATACTTGAATAATATTGAATTAACAAAATTTCGTTCTAATTAATTTAAATTGAAATAAGATTGTCATATTACTCCATAATGCAACAATTTTTTTTGAATTAAAAGCTTCATTTATTATTTTTATGGCAAATACTTATTCTGATTAAAATACTTTGCCATAAGTATAAGTATATCCAAGGAAAAAAATATCTAAACTAATTTGGAATTGCATATCAAAACATAAGTAAGCATAACAGTCACTAAATCCTTGTTTGGAATATATTATTACTAGAAATATAAATATCTAAATTAGAATTGACCATAACTTAAATTAAGTGGAGATTCTGAAATTCCTGTTTGAAATATTATCAAAAATAAAAACAAACTAAAAACTAAATTTTTTTCTGATTCTAATTGTATGTACCATTACTAAAAATAGAAATATCTGAACCAATTTAGAATTGCTTATCATACAAAAGCAATCGCAAAATTCCTAATTAGTATACTTTATATTATTGCTTTAAAATATATATATCTGAACCAATTTAGAAATGCCTAGCACACTAAACTTTGGATCAGTTAAATGTTAAGCGATTTAATATTAGCTTTTCTGTTTATTTATTGAATTTAATACTTCCCAACTCTAAATTTGAATTTATATTTCAGATCGTTATTACATACTTTTCTCCACAATTTATTATTATGCTCCCATTACATATTCAAGATAAAAAGAGCTAATAATATACTAAAGAAGTCTTGCCATATAATGTAATTGCCAAAATTTTATCTTCCAGATACCAAACTAAACAGATTTGCGACTCAATCACATTAAGTTTCCAAACGAAAAAGGGGTGTTGACTTACAAAAATGTTAGCATTTAAAAATTATTTTAAACTGACAACATTTCTTTCTGCCGCCATGAATAAAAAGTCAATGTACATATCCCTCTTTACTCTGAAATACACGTACTCCGGCAGGACTGAGTCTATTTACAATAATATATTTAAATGCAGACCCTCATTTTTCCGCATTGATGCATATGTTTCTTTTTATCTTATAAATGAAATAATGAGAAATACCAAAATATGATAAAAAAATTTAAATTTATACAAAATTTACATTATATCTTTTCTATTTGACTTTTTCTTGCATTGGTTGTTGGTCTTTATCGAAAATCTTAACAAAGATAAAAACACAAGCCTTTGCCAGCGAATTTTTTTATGAGTGCTTTTATTTCGAGTAAAATATAGCAGCACAAAATGCTAACAACCAAAATTGAAATAATATGCAAAACAGTCAAAAATATGCCAAATAAAATTGCTGCAATATGTAAAACATTCGAATGTCAGCACAATAAAAAAAGAACTTCAACGAGGAAAAATTTCAAATTCAATTGAAACGAATCGAAATACAGCAACGCCCATCTTTGCTCGCAACCGCAAGAGATTTTCCTTCAGATCTTTCGCTTATGAAAAGAGTGCAAGTATTTTTCCTTAACTGCAAGCACCAACATATCTTTTACTTGTACAACTTTTTTCTTTACTAAACAATATTAAACGAGTGTAGGAATGGCTTACCTCTTGCAACTTAATTCAGAAAATTTAAACATAAAACAAATCATTTTTTCGTTTGCTTTTATTTTAAGCTGTCCAACGGATGTATCTGAATGCAGTCCTTTGGCACTGTTACTGTCAGCTTACCGCATGCATTCAACTTATTTGTATTTCGCAGTTGCATCAATGCTCGGCACGATTAGACTCTTTTGACAAATAAGTTGCATGCAAGTGCCTCGTATGCTTGGTGCATGCAGCAATTTGCGGATTATTCACTTAAATAGCACTTATATGGCTTATATAGATACTACCATGGATGTAAGCACATATATGTAGATTTCGTTTTCTATTTAAAAAATTGTTAATTATTTTCTCAATGAAATTTAAATTAATTTTCTGTATTTCTGTATATGCAATTGAGTAGCCACTTGTGCTGAGCGAAAATTCATTGATGAACACATTTCATTGGAACAGTTTTTGCTTAACACTTGAACCGAGTGCTGTACATCAACTGTCAGTTTATCTTGACGGCTTGTTGACATGACAAATTTGTATGTCAAGTTTTGTGTAAAAAGTTCATTTACTGTTCACTGTAGAAAAAGGACGTACATAATGACTCTTTGGAAGTGAACTAATTGGTAGTGTATTGCAATAGAGTAATCATTGCCTTTCTCTTTCAGTACGAGGTCGCTAAAGGTTAACTTGGGAAGCATAAGAGAATAAGAGACAGAAAGTTTTTTTTACAATTACATACACATTTTAAATAGAAATCTTATTATATCGTTAAAACTATTGCAAGCTAAGAGCGTATTAGGCTTGTCAATGATTTTGAAAAGCAATAAAAGAGTCCACGAGGAGAACATATAACATATACATAATGGTGTACATATACATTATGGGGGGTCTTTGCACCATCGCAAAAACCCGCAGTTGTAGATATTACAACTGCCAAAAGCTCAAGTAATAATTTCAATCAAATACCGTATTCAAGATATCTATAATTTAGTCCAACGATGAACACATCTTCAATCTATCGGGTCCCTAAAGCCAAATTCGTTAAGAGAACTACAGGCTTTCTGGGAAAGCGGTTATAAAAATGTCTCGGTGATTGAGTAAAAGATTAGCAAATGTGCATTAGTTAGGTTCATATAAAACTAATCTATTTATTACTAAATACCACAAATAAATATTTGCTGTTCCATAACAGACTACGTCTAACAGACTACTAATTTGAATATGATTTACATATTCAAATTAGTCGTAATAAAATACACAAGAAACTCAATAAAATTATTTATTATATGTTTTATTAAAAAATAGAATTATAAATATCGAAATCGTCGGAGACGAAGTGTGTAGTAGTCAGGGTTAAAAATTAGTCTAAGAATAACAACAAATTATGCGTTTCATTTATTGTAATAAAAAGAAGTAACTAACTTTTATATAAAAACTTCATTTATTTCATTTATTGTAATAAAAAGAAGTAACTAACTTTTATATAAAAACTAGAGTTTGTAAACGTATATCTACAAGCTATATAAATATAATAAATTATCAGTTTAAACTTATTATCACTATTTCAGGTTTTAAGATAGATAAATGAGACTTGCTGATAAATATTACTTGCATATTGAAATAAGCACAGTTGAGATAGCTATATCCCACGACTGACACATAAATAGTATATGTATGGTATATAGTATATTTTTTCTTCATTAAGTGTTAAAATATTTAGTTTAAATTTAATATATAATGAATATGAAAAATACTTGAAATATATATCTCAAAAATTTTAGTAAGATCAGTTTAAATTATGATATATGTTAGTTAGAAATGAAGTAATGGCTCAGAAATAT